>NW_024756547.1:0-12903 GCF_018991925.1 Homarus americanus | reverse complement strand
TTTTTCCTTCTGTTTGTGGCACTTGAGGTGTTTAGGTTAGGTTTAATTAAAATGGTTTAGTTATAATAGTTATATTACGATAAGTTAAGTTGAATTTAGAACTTTTGATTTGCATATATCGTGTTTAGAAGGATTTGTTAGCTAATAAGTTTAATTTGGATAAGTTTAGTTTAATTTAGATCATTTGATTTTACAAGGTCGTATTATAATGACTGGGAACCATATAGAAAACTGTTAGAGAAGTAAATATTTCTATGGCAGTGAATGAGTAAGTCAATAAGTGGTGTATAGAGCTGCTGACGCAACTTAAACGTATATACTGTACATTATATGTTATCAGAGCTTTCCTGTTGTACGTAACCGCCTCCGTCAAAGTGTCTTACTGGCTCATGTGAAGATTAGCCTCTAGTTTATTTAACCTCAAGATTAACTACACTGGCACTGCCTGACCTGACCTGACCTGACCTACCCTACCCTACCCTACCCTACCCTACCCTACCCTAACCTAACCTAACCTAACTTAACTTCCCAAGTAGCGTTAGGTTAATCATTAGTTGAAATAAGCTGGGAGGGTTAATCTTCAGGTAATCTATCTTAATTAACAATTTTGGTCAGGTGAGGCCTTCCTTACCTTACTCGAGAGCAGGAGGAGGAGGACTTGCTAACGTCTACAGATCATCGTCAACCAAGGCAGATATTGATTACCTTTTGTTTACCTTCGTGGCTTAAGAACACATCTTAACACCATAAGACTATTCGCCTCAATACAATAATACAGTAATTGATTATTGTATTCTAATAAAATTTACGGTGTATCTTGTGAACCAGATTTATTGTTTGACCTAAGTGAATGAGAAACTGGTTGAGGTGTATTGTGGTAAACATCCTTAAGAGTAGCTCTGTGTGTTCTTACGACCTCAAAGTAACACAAAAGGTAGCCAATATCTACCCTTGATCAGTCACTTTATGTAGATGTCAATTGTGTCATTTTTCTAGACTTAGTGACCCCTGGAGGAGAAAGTAAATACAATGTTGATATATTTTGGTCACAACACACACTAGTAGATTATTTTTCCTTTTTAACTAAATAATTAACACTATGAAGCTAACTAATTATATAACTCAAAGATGGTAACCAATATGGCGTCGATATTGTTCACATACTCTATGATAAATAGATGTATTGTCTGTTTAATTTTAGGGAAGAATTTAATTTATAAACTTTTGGGAATCTGGATACAGGAGTTTTGTCTTTGTGTGTGTGTGTGTGGTGATGATGACGCATACTTTCCTCTGCAGTGAAAAAAATATCTTGACATTGCAAAGTTTAACCGTAAGCCGAAGGAACGTTTGTAATGTGACTTGTTATGTGAAATTGTAACTTGAAATTCTTTGTGAAAAAATATTTCCCTATAAAGTTTGGCAATAAATGAAGTATTACATCAAGGTGTAACTTGTAGTTCCTTGTGGAGTAATTACCTATGTGGACGATACAGCTACTCCAGGGTGTAAGACCTAGAGTAGAAAGTCTTTAGACCTTACCTGAGATTGAAAGACTCTTATAGTGGAACGTCTTAGGTATTGAAATTTTAATTACAGTAAATAAAATATAATCTACCTAAACATTCCTTCACCTGGCGACAACTAATGATACAGGTGGTGTAATAGCTCTTTAAAATTCCTCCGTTTGATATAATAATGACCACACATGAACTTATAATGTGCAATATCTTGATAACACATTAGCTGCAACATTACACATAGTCCAGTGTATGTGTAGTGAGGGACATCTACCTAAATGAGTTACAGAATGTGGAGTTGAGGCAAAAAAAAGTTGGGACATGTTTGAGATCATCAGTTGAGCCAAACGTTTATAATCAATATTGTTTTAATGGTATTTTAGAGCGACCGAAAAATGTAAACAAAATGGCCGGCTAGGTGACACATACCTTACAAGAAATAAACATGAGAACGAACACACACACACACACACACACACACACACACACACACACCAGTTTTACCCACATTATCACCAGACTATCGGCATACCTGGTCGGTGGACACCTGCCTCCTCCTCCTCCTCCTCACCTTGCTAATATGCTAATATGCTAATATGCTCTGGTATGTTCCAGTCTATTTAAGATATTCTCCCATCTATCTTAAAGAGCTTATGCTAGGTTGGTCTGATATGCTCCTCAAAGACTATGCTGATATACTCTTGTCATCTGATATGCCATTATGTTCATATCACTCTAAAGGATATACTAATATGTTCTGATATGTTGGTATGGTTCTGTCTCTCAGAGGGTGTGCTGATGTACTATAAGAGCATATGGGGTATGCTGATATACTTGGTTATGTAGTTAGGCTCATATCTCTCTTACAGGGTATGCTAATATACCCTGATATGCTTGCATCTATCTCTGAGCGTATACTGGTTGACTGTAATGACATAAGAGATATGCTGGTATGCTTCTAAGGGAATATGTTAACATACTCTAATAATAATTTGAAATGAGGTTAGCTATACCTTAGATTCAGGGGATATACTGATATGATATGAATTAACCTAGAAGTATACTGATATGTTCTCAAGGCATTCAGGGGATCTGTTAGTATGTTTCGACATACTTTCGGAACAAGGTAAACTGGACCTTCAGAAGATAGGGTGATATGCTGACATATTCTGATGGATCTAAGAGAGAGTGGAAGACTATGAGAGCTAGTTAATATACTCAGGTATGTTGATATCCCTTCATGGCACTTGGGATATATGGTAATATACTCCGATGTGTCTCTTTGGATATACTGATATGCCACTAATGGGTCCCCAGAAAGCAGGAGACAAGTTGATCTGCTTCGAGGACACTAATCTGTATAATGATTTTTTCCCTGACTGTTAAGAAGTATACTGGTATATTTCAAATGTTGCTTAGTATTATAGTATACTTTGGGCTGTTCTGAACATATTTCACAGCTGATTTTCAGAAATATATGCTGCTGTCACTGGCTTGTTTATTCCGGAGATATTGATTATACTTTGAGTATGTTGATATGCTTTGTTACCAGTCAAGGAATATGCTGATATGTTCTGACACTTCTCAGTGATTACTCTGATATACTTAGATACCTGACAGTATTTATTGGAGTATAGTGTCCTATACTCTGATGTCATTCTAGTGATATGCTGATGAGCTGACATACCGCTTTATGTAACTGTGATATATTGAATCATATACATCCATTCCTCACGCTTAATATATATGATATTCTAAACAATGCTGATATTATTTATGTTATACCCTGATTATATACTAACATACTACAGTGTCATTTATAGTGTATGATATTAAACATTCGGGGGTATACTTTGAGGTTATTTAGAGAATATGATGGCAAACGGTGATATACTCTGACGCCATATTTGGTATACACAGATATATTGATATAATTTATATAATATACCGATAGATATAACTAAATATCTGTGAAGTAAATCCTGTACTTTTTGATATACCATTCAGGGTGAAGGTATGCTAATATACCACGATAGCACCCGTCTCTCAGCGCTAATATACCCTGATGGCACACTTAACATCCTGGCGCCGGTCGTGGGGTATACTGATATGCTAAAGTCTTCTTCATCTTCTAATATCTCGACTTCAGCTTCGTAAACTGTGATTACTTAAACGTATTTAACGCTCGTTTACGTAACTTTTTGTAGAATAAATGAATGTATATCCGGGGTTCTTCTGTTTCTTTGTCCATCTGATGTTTGCGTCCATGTTGAGGAGAACCACTTAGCAGGGCTCGCATTTTCCCATAATGTGTTACCTCAAGTTCCATAATTTGCACTTAGTGAAGCCACGATATCCCGCGTTATGTTGCCCGCCTTACTTCCTTCTGGGTTATGTGTCTTAAGTTGGTGAAAAAATTAAATTAAGGCTGAATTATTGTTAAATGTTAAGGTATTATAGTACTTGTCTGTCGTGTTGTTAATATAACATAGTTTCACCAGCAGTATGTACTCAAGAGCTTATTAACATCGTTGACGAGTCAGAGCCGCAACACTGAACCAATCTATATGAACATTAACACAAAAATAAATTGTTACATTACATCGACTATCAAGACATAACTTACAATACAAATTAATAAATAATTGTACCAGGCAGATAAAAATATTAGTTACAAAAAATTATGAAAATAGTCTTAATGTTCACGCCAGAACTTACCCCATAACAAAAGCCATACAACATTTTCCCAGTTAAGACTTCGTTAAATACAATCCCAAACTCCTTCTCAGAAACTGTGTGTTGGTGGTGTGCCACGTGTGGTGTGTGTGTGTGTGTGTGTGTGTGTGTGTGTGTGACAGCACCTTTGATTTATACAAATATTCACCCAAATGAATAACACCAAGTAATTCACCATGTTATTCACGACTCTTAGATCACTTGGCTTGCGTCTCTCAAAAGGTCGAGCCAGGGTCAGCTGATTCAGTAAACACCGCTCACATTAATAGGGACCTGCCACACTTTGCCATAAACAGATAAATTGTACCGGGAATTTTCCCCCACACACTCATCATTGTCACTTTATGTAACTTGCTGACAAAACCCATGACCCTTCAGGCCTTTTACGCCCTTAATGCATGAGTCATAAAGGCAAGCATGAACTCCGCATGCTTCCCAGTTGGGCACTGCAAACGCTTCTGCGCTTCACCTTGCACAGGATGTAAGGGGGTGCCCAATAAACTAGCCCCCTCGTGGGCAATCTGTAATCACTACCACTGTCTCGCGGCCCAGAGTAGTAGTTGGACATATCACTAGACAGGGAAATTCACACTTAACACAAGTGTTATCTCAAGGTCATATTCACAACACTTCCCTGGACAGAATTCATAATTTATTTTCTCATATTACATCTGTGTGTATACCTGCTACTAGATAAACAGAAATGCCAAGAAGTGTTTACATCAAGCGCTGCCACTTAAGAGTTCCAAGAACTAAATTAAAACAATTAGTGTGTGTGTGTGCATGGTGTGAGTGTGCATGGTGTGTGTGTGTGTGTGAGTGTGCATGGTGTGTGTGTGTGCATTGTGTGTGTGTGTTTGTGTGTATATGGTGTGTGTTTGTTTGTTTGTATGGTGTGTGCATGGTGTGTGTGTGTGTGTGTATGTGTGTATGGTGTGTGTATGTGTATGGTGTGTGTATGTATGGTGTGTGTGTGTGTGTGTGTGTGTGTATGTGTGTGTATGGTTTGTGCATGTACGGTGTGTGTATGGGTGTGTGTGATTGTGCATGGTGAGTGTGTGACTGAGTATGGGGTGAGTGTGTGTGTGTGTGTGTGTTTCCATTGCCATGAGGATATCATACAATTCTTAAAGCACTGGTCACATGGGCGCATTTTTTTTTAGCAATTTCTTGCCGGAAAGTTATTTCGAGCAATTTTCGAGAAATTCGAGCAAGTTTTTGAAGCATTTTTATTGATAATCGTGATAGTCAATTTCTTGACTATTTCGAGCAAGATTATCGGTTCAAAACCCGGTTAATACCATATTTAATGACACGAAGCTTATTTATCGAGTATTTACCTTGGCTATATATAACATAGATCAATAACATTATGTATAAAATGCACAAACAGTTTTTACGACACACTGAGTTTATTATTTGGGTGGTGTTTTGGCGTGTTTGTTTACAAAACACAAGCCCATACAGCCGGTCATTCTCCACACACTAACAACCCTCCCTACTGTAACTACGATAGTTGAACCAGTCTATATTAAACACTCGTTCCTCCTCCTCGCCAGCCACTTACGAGTCCCCAATAGTTTTTCTTCGCTTTCTCTCATTTCTTTTTAAAAATAACAATAATACCAAGGATAGCTGCTGCGTCGTCTGCATTGTTGTTGTGATGTTCCGTCTCCCTTCTACTCGCACAGCGGCGTTAACTTTTTTTTCTTGCTGTAGTAACTGAACCAAGAGCCACTCGTGTGACCACATTTGGAAGAAATTACTCGTAATTTCTTGCTCCAAATTAATTGCTCATCAAAGGGATCGTGTGACCGTAACTTAAGTCACCCTTTAAGAAAAACTGTAAATACTGATTCACAAAACTTAAGGATAATTTCTGACTTGGAACCATCGGTGTAATGCAGAAACAGTTATTGTATTCTAAAACCTACCCAAGAAATCTTTTACCCACTTACGATATAATTCTTTTCTATTCCATCAATAGATGTTATTTTACTTTTTTATACGTATTTTTATTTTAGTAATTTATAAACTATTTTCTTTATATACTTCATTACCTTTTAGTGTAATGAAGAGAATGAATTACAGAAGGTTTTTATAATTATATTGCGAACAATATTTTTCCTCGCAATAAATAAACAATGACGATGATCTTGCTTACAATATGGAGCTTGATGTCTTACTCCATGTTCGTTTATTACATTTTCTGCCATACCCGACTGTTCTTTTCTTTCTTGTGGTGAAGGTTTTTGACAATTGATATATATATAAAGTTGAGTTAAGAATAATGACTCTGATATTATAGCCATTAGGTCCTGAATAATAAGTGGTGTCTAAGTGAACAAATGTATGATGTCTTCAATTACCAGCGTAGTGTGGGGTAACAGTGGGGGTAGAAGCGAAGGGTAGGAGTAAGGTGTGGGAGTAAGGCGTGGGAGTAAGGGTGGGAGTAAGGGGTGGGAGTAACGGGTGCGAGTAAGGGGTGGGAGTAAGGGGTATGAGTAAGGGGTGGGAGTAAGGGGTAGAAGTAAGGGGTAGAAGTAAGGGGTGGGAGTAAGGGGTAGGAGTAAGGGTGGGAGGAAGGAGTTAGGGTGAAGGGGTGGAGTAAGGGCAGGAGTAAGGGGTGGGAGTAAGGGTGGGAGTAAGGGTGGGAGTAAGGCGTGGGAGCAAGGGTGGGGAGTAAGGGGGAGTAAGGGTATGAGTAAGGGTAGAGTATGGGGGAGTAAGGGGAGTAAGGTGAGTACATGGAAGTAAGGGTGGGATTAAGGGGTGGGATTAAGGGGTCGGAGTAAGGGGTAGGAGTAAGGGGTGGGAGTAAGGGGTGGCAGTAAGGGGTGGCAGTAAGGGGTAGGAGTAAGGGGTGGGAGCAAGGGGTACGAGTAAGAGGGTGGAAGCAAGGGGTGGAAGCAAGGGGTGGGAGTAAGGGGTATGAGTAAGTGGTAGGAGTAAGTGGTAGGAGTAAGGGGTAGAAGTAAGGGGTAGAAGTAAGGGGTAGGAGTAAGGGGTAGAAGTAAGGGGTAGAAGGAAGGGGTGGGAGCAAGGGGTGGGAATAAGGGGTGGGAATAAGGGGTGGGATTAAGGGGTGGGAGTAAGGGGTAGGAGTAAGGGGTAGGAGTGACGAGTAAGAATGTGGGACAAGAGGGAGGGGTAGCAGTGGGGGGTAGGGTTAGGTTACAAACTTCTATTTACTTCATCATCTGTATCCTGCTGGTGATGTTCTCTCTTTAAACAATTTGCAAAATAAATAAATAAATGGTCAGGTGTAAATGGTAAGAATTTAACAGAGTAATACTGAGGTATTACAAGAAAGAACTAAAAACTGTCCACTGTGTGTATCAACATTTTATAAAAGTATTTGTGAAGCTGTAAAATACTTAGATATAAACTTTTAATTCAACTCTGTAATAAAAATAATTGCAATAATGAATCTAAACAAGAAATGAACTGGGTGAAAAAAATCTACAAAATACTAAAAATATAAAAAAGAAGAATTACAGTAAAACCTGAATCATTGTAATAAACATTATTAAACTTTTCGTTGTTATGACCTAAAACAAACAAGGAAGACTCGTCTAGATTTTCGCTCTGTGAATTAACTCCTTGGATCGCTTTTGGGCAAGAGGGGAGTTACTCCGACTTATTCCGTGAAAATATTCCCAACTGTCCATAGAATCCGCTACAGTTTCCTTTATAGTAAGTGACTCACAAATGATTAATATTCCCATTCACCAATACTTTATTATATCAGAGAACAGTGCAGAGATAAGCTGGCCAATGAGCGATGGTCAAAGATAATACAGATTTAATACTGGATTGATAAGTACAGCTATAGTGATTTGTTTCATGTTACAGTAATAATAAACTTTATCAAATGTTATAACTACCAAAGTGTTATTTTCGTGATCGATACCCTGCTGCCAGGATTATAACATCGTTTAAAAGTTCAGTAAAAATATCATGCAGATTAAAACCTAACCTAGTGTATCGTAACCTAACTTAGCCTTTCCTAAGCTAACTTAGACTATCCTAAACTAGCCTAACCTATCCTAATCACACCAAACCTAACCTATCCTAAATTTATATATCATCAACAGATTTATAGATATGTTGGAGAAATAATTATCAAAAGTTTGTTGTCTCTGCAAATGTATTTTAAAAAAAGAAAATGAAATTAAAACTTTCTAGAGAACTCAATTGTGTCATGAGCGTTGCGGCTTGGTTAGGTTAGGTAACATTAGGTTAGGTTAGATAAGGTAAGGTAAGATTAGGTAAGGTGAGGTAGTGTTAGGGTTAAATACATTTTACTAATTTTGCATCAAAATAATCACGACTGAAGGTATCGGATAAAAAACCTCTGAATATAATTCTTTTTCTGAGAAAAAAATTTCTTTACCACTTATTTTTTGCCCCACTTTTTTTATTAAGTTTGATGAACTTAGATTAGGTTAGGTATTATTTAACTCTGAGTCATGGGTACTTATTGGATACTTGGCAGAATAACTTGTTATAACTTGGTCCTAACAAAGGCGGAGTCTAAGCAAAAATGTTCACTTGACCTCATATTTGGATTTCATTACTGAAGGATATTTACAGCTATACCACATTAATAAGGTCTATCTGCAAGTTTATTCAGTCATAAAAAAAAATATACCCTAAATGTGGACAATAAAAATCTTCTATTTTGGTACAAATTACTTGAAAAGTTGTAAGAAGACAAAAGCTGCATCTCTTCCATAAAGCGAGAAATAGAACAGCCAAGCCTCTTCTTGTCGTAAAAAAACTAATATTGTATTTTAGTATGTTGATGTACAAAACATTTTCTTCATTATTCTATGATAAAACAAGTCTAACAAGCATTATTAAAACATATATTATTAATTTTTTTTCATGCAATCCGGAAATAGCGACTACTATATCCAGGTTGATCGTGTTGAGGTCCTGTAAGTTACAGGCTAGATTACGAGCTCACTTACGGAGTTCGATGCCAAATATTTGTTTTGAGAATCCCGATCGGAGACTGTAAGTCCAGTTACTTGGTAAACAAGTAGATACAGTGAAATAAACTGCTGTACCTAAATATTATGTAACTCAAAATATATTCCCAAAACAGCACGTTTACAGATGAAAATAAAAAAAAGCATAAATAATACAAACAAAATCAATTAATATGTTTTTTATTACAGTATTTTTAAATATCAGAAGCGTAGGTTCAGCGCTTCTTTTGTGTCTTTTTCCCGGTGAAGATGTAGTCTCCCCATGGCAGGTACTGGTCCTTTTGTACACGGCAGAAAGTGGTAGTTTCCTTCTTCTTCTTGTTGTTTTGGGTCTTGTTGTTTTGGGTCTTAGTGTGTTTTGTGGTCTGCAGTTTGTTAGATTGGGGGCCCTTCTCCTTCATCTGGCAAGGCTTCACCTCCACCTTAGTCACCTTCGATACAGTGCGTCGGAACACCATTGTGATGTACTGACACTAACAGCTCTCTCACTGAGGTCAAATCAAAATTTGACCATACAGAAAGAATTACGGTTTAATAAGGTTGGAATTTAAAGAAATTGACAACAAAATAAAGCTCTGTTTATCACTATAGTAAAGAGGGATGGTGTTTGTAAAGATGATGGATGGTGTTATAATATGTAGTGATGATGGATGGTGTTATATGTAGTGATGAAGGATGGCGTTATATTGTAGTAATGATGGATGGTGTTATATGTAGTGATGATAAGAGGGTAATATATGTAGTGATGATGGATGGTGTTATATATATATATTGATGATGCATGATGTTATATGTAGTGATGATGGTTGGTGTTATATGTAGTGATGCTGGATGGTGTTATATGTAGTGATGATGGATAGAGTTATATGTAGTGATGATGGATGATGTTATATGTAGTGATGATGGGTGGTGTTATATGTAGTGATGTTGGATGGTGTTATATGTAGTGATGATGGATGATATTATATGTAGTGATGATAGGATGGTTCTATATGTAGTGATGATGGATGGTGTTATATGTAGTGATGATGGATGATGTTATATGTAGTGATGATAGGTTGGTTTTATATGTAGTGATGATGGATGGTGTTATATGTAGTGATGATGGATGGAGTTATATGTAGTGATGATGGATGATGTTATATGTAGTGATGATGGTTGGTGTTATATGTAATGATGTCGGATGGTGTTATATGTCGGGATGGATGGTTCTATATGTAGTGATGGTGGATGGTGTTATATGTAGTGATGATGGATCGTGTTATATGTAGTGATGATGGATAGTATTATATGTAGTGATGATGATGGATGGTGTTATAAGTAGTGATGATGGATGTTATATGTAGTGATGAAGGATGGTGTTAGTGAAGATTGTGAAGTGAGATGTAGTGAAGATTGTGAAGTGAGATGTAGTGAAGATTGTGAAGTCAGATGTGGTGAAGATTGTGAAGTGAGATGTAGTGAAGATTGTGAAGTGAGATGTAGTGAAGATTGTGAAGTGAGATGTAATGAAGATTGTGAAGTGAGATGTAGTGAAGATTGTGAAGTGAGATGTAGTGAAGATTGTGAAGTGAGATGTAGTGAAGATTGTGAAGTGAATGTAGTGAAGATTGTGAAGTGAGATGTAGTGAAGATTGTGAAGTGAGATGTAGTGAAGATTGTGAAGTGAGATGTAGTGAAGATTGTGAAGTGAGATGTGGTAAAGATTGTGAAGTGAGATGTGGTGAAGATTGTGAAGTGAGATGTGGTGAAGATTGTGAAGTGAGATGTGGTGAAGATTGTGAAGTGAGATATGGTGAAGATTGTGAAGTGAGATGTAGTGAAGATGTGAAGTGAGATGTAGTGAAGATTGTGAAGTGAGATGTAGTGAAGGTTGTGAAGTGAGATGTAGTGAAGATTGTGTAGTGAGATGTAGTGAAGATTGTGAAGTGAGAGGTAGTGAAGATTGTGAAGTGAGATGTAGTGAAGATTGTGAAGTGAGATGTAGTGAAGATTGTGAAGTGAGATGTAGTGAAGATTGTGAAGTGAGATGTAGTGAAGATTGTGAAGTGAGATGTAGTAAAGATTGTGAAGTGAGATATGGTGAAGATTGTGAAGTGAGATGTAGTGAAAGATTGTGAAGTGAGATGTAGTGAAGATTGTGAAGTGAGATGTATTGAAGATTGTGAAGTGAGATGTAGTGAAGATTGTGAAGTGAGATGTAGTGAAGTTTGTGAAGTGGGATGTAGTGAAGATTGTGAAGTGAGATGTAGTGAAGATTGTGAAGGGGGATGTAGTGAAGATTGTGAAGTGAGATGTAGTGAAGATTGTGAAGTGAGATGTAATGAAGATTGTGAAGTGAGATGTAGTGAAGATTGTGAAGTGAGATGTAGTGAAGATTGTGAAGTGAGATGTAGTGAAGATTGTGAAGTGAGATGTAGTGAAGATTGTGAATTGAGAAGTAGTGAAGATTGTGAAGTGGGATGTAGTGAAGATTGTGAAGTGAGATGTAGTGAAGATTGTGAAGTGAGATTTAGTGAAGATTGTGAAGTGAGATGTAGTGAAGATTGTGAAGTGAGATGTAGTGAAGATTGTGAAGTGAGATGTAGTGAAGATTGTGAAGTGAGATGTAGTGAAGATTGTGAAGTGAGATGTGGTAAAGATGTGAAGTGAGATGTGGTGAAGATTGTGAAGTGAGATTTGGTGAAGATTGTGAAGTGAGATGTGGTGAAGATTGTGAAGTGAGATATGGTGAAGATTGTGAAGTGAGATGTAGTGAAGATGTGAAGTGAGATGCAGTGAAGATTGTGAAGTGAGATGTAGTGAAGGTTGTGAAGTGAGATGTAGTGAAGATTGTGTAGTGAGATGTAGTGAAGATTGTGAAGTGAGATGTAGTGAAGATTGTGAAGTGAGATGTAGTGAAGATTGTGAAGTGAGATGTAGTGCAGATTGTGAAGTGAAATGTAGTGAAGATTGTGAGGTGAGATGTAGTAAAGATTGTGAGGTGAACATAAGAACATAAGAACATAAGAAAGTGGGATACTGCAGGAGGCCGACTGGCCCATACAGGGCAGATCCCTTTCACACCCATCCCAGCACTTCCATGTGCCTATCCAACTTCGTCTTGAAGCTCCCTAGGGTCCCCGATCCTACTATAGCACTCGGTAGCCTATTCCACATATCCACAACTCTATTACCAAACCAGTGCTTGCCTATATCCTTTCTGAATCGGAATTTATCTAATTCAAAGCCATTTGTTCTAGTTATTTCGTTATTACTGAGCTTCAGAACATCTTCCATTTTACCCTTGTTAATCCCACTTACCCACTTGTACACCTCTATCATATCTCCCCTAACTCTACGCCTCTCTAATGAATGTAAGCCTAAGCTTTTCAGTCTTTCTTCATATGGAAGGTTTCTAATATTATGGATCATTTTGTCATTCTTCTTTGTACTCTCTCCAAAGAATCTATGTCCATTCTATAATAAGGACACCAGAACTGAACCGCACAATCCATGTGTGGCCTCACTAATGCTAGGTAAAGTTTCAGATAACGTCAGCAGTTCTGTTACTCACAGACCTAGATATGAACCCAAGAATCCTGTTTGCCTTGTTGCGAACGCTAATACATTGTTTTCTAGGTTTCAAGTCGTTGCTAACAAATACACCT
>NW_024756546.1:0-58587 GCF_018991925.1 Homarus americanus | reverse complement strand
GGGTGAGGCTGGTTGTTGATGTACCACCAGGACCCACCACCACTCACCAGGACCCACCACCACTCACCAGGACCCACCACCACTCACCACGACCCACCACCACCATCACCAGGACCCACCATCACTCACGACCCACCACTACTCACCACGACCCACCACCAATCACCACGACCCACCACCCAACACTACCAGTATGCTACGGTGACCTGCCATTTAAGGAGGGGATAAGATTGATGAGTTGACCCAGCCATTTAAAGTTCCATTACGTTACAGGTATTTTCTCTTTAAGCGATTGACCTCCTTAGAATAACAGCGGAAAACACAGGTGAGAGCGAGCGGCCAATTGTGTACCTTCACTATACATAATACATTATACACAATCCTTCACTACACACTATTTCTTCACTATAAACAATACTCTTTCACTACACACTATTTCTTCACTATAAACAATACTTCTTCACTACACACTATTTCTTCACTATAAACAATACTTCTTCACTACACACTATTTCTTCACTATAAACAATACTCTCTCCACCACCATTTCTCACTATAAACAATACTTTCACTACACACTATTTCTTCAATATAAACAATACTTCACTACACACTATTTCTTCATTATAAACAATACTTCTTCACTACACACTATTTCTTCACTATAAAAACACACTTCTTCTCACTACCTATTTCTTCACTATAAACAATACTTCTTCACTACACACTATTTCTTTCACTATAAACAATACTTCTTCACATACACACTATTTCTTCACTAAAACAATACTTCTTCACTACACTACTATTTCTTCACTATAAACAATCACTTCACTACACACACATTCTTCCACTATAAACAACACTTCTTCACTACACACCTATTTCTTCACTATAAACAATACCTTCTACACTATTTCTTCATATAAACAATACTTCTTCACTACACACTATTTCTTCTATAAACATTACTTCTACTACAATTTATATATAAATACTTTCACTACACACTATTTCTTCACTATAAACACATTTCACTACACACTATTTCCTTTCACTATAAACAATACTTCTTCACCACACACTATTTCTTCACTATAAAACAATACTTTCACTACACACTATTTCTTCACTATAAACAATACTTTCACTACACACTATTTCTTCTCACTATAAACAATACTCTTCACTACACACTATTTCTTCACTATACAATCCTTCACTACACACTATTTCTTTCCACTATACACAATACCATTTTCACTACACACTATTTCTCTTCACTATACACAATATATTCTTCACTATACACAATACTTCTTCACTACACACTATTTCTTCACTATAAAACAATACTTCTTCACTCACACTATTTCTTCACTATAAACAATACTTCACTACACACTATTTCTTCACTATACACAATCCTTCACTACACACTATTTCTTCACTATACACAATCCTTCACTACACACTATTTCTTCACTATACACAATACTTCTTCACTACACACTATTTCTTCACTATACTTCTTCATTATACACAATACATTCTTCACTATACACAACAAGCATAATAGTCAACATAACGATAACTAGAGTGTTTTAAGTACGATGTTGTTCCCTTGAGTATTGATGTTGTTCCCTTGAGTACGATGTTGTTCCCTTGAGTACGATGTTGTTCCTTGAGTACGATGTTGTTCCTTTGCGTACGATGTTGTTCCTTGAGTATGATGTTGTTCTCGAGTACGATGTTGTTCCTTGAGTATGATGTTGTTCCTTTGCGTACGATGTTGTTCCTTGAGTACGATGTTGTTCCCTTGAGTACGATGTTGTTCCTTGAGTACGATGTTGTTCTTGAGTACGATTGTTGTTCCTGAGTACGATGTTGTTCCTTGAGGTCAAATTTATCGTATTCAAGGGTTCATCGTATTGAAGGGTTGTCATCGTATTGAAGGGTTAAGTCATCGTATTGAAGGGGTATGTCATCGTATTGAAGGTTATGCCATCGCATTGAAGGTTGTTGTCATCGTATTGAAGGGTTGTCATCATATTGACGTTAAGTTATCCTAATGAAGGGTTAAGTCATCATATTGAAGGGTTGTCATCATATTGAAGGGTTAAGTCATCATATTGAAGGGTTGTCATCATATTGAAGGGGTTGTCATCATATTGAAGGGTTAAGCCATCATATTGAAGGGCTAAGTTATCCTATTAAGGTGTTGTCATCGTATTGAAGCGTTGTCATCATATTGAGGTTGTCATCATATTGAAGGTCATCATATTGAAGGGTTAAGTCATCGTATTGAAGGGTTAAGTCATCGCATTGAAGGATAATTCATCGTATTGAAGAGGTTAAGTCTTGATATTGAAGGTTCATCGTATTAAAGGCGATAATTCATCGTATTGAAGAGGTTAAGTCTTGATATTGAAGGGGGTTAAGTCATCGTATTGAAGGGGATAATTCATCGTATTGAAGAGCTTAAGTCTTGATATTGAAGGGGTTAAGTCATCGTATTAAAGGGGATAATTCATCGTATTGAAGAGGTTAAGTCTTGATATTGAAGGGGTTAAGTCATCGTGCTGAAGGGGATAATTCATCGTATTGAAGAGGTTAAGTCTTGATATTGAAGTAAGGTCATCGTATTGAAGGGATAATTCATCATTGAAGAGGTTAAGTCTTGATATTAGCGTTGTCTTGATATTGAAGGATTAGTCATCGTATTGAAGGGGTTAAGTCATCGTATTGAAGGTTAAGTCATCGTATTGAAGGGGTTAAGTCATCTATTGAAGGGGTTATGTCATCGCATTGAAGGGTTATGTCATCGTATTGAAGGTTAAGTCATCGTATTGAAGGGTTAATCATCATATTGACGGGGTTGTTAAGTCTATCCTAATGAAGGGTTAAGTCATCATATTGAAGGGGTTAAGTCATCATATTGAAGGGTTAAGCCATCATATTGAAAGCGGTAAGTCATCACATTGAAGGGTTGTCATCGTATTGAAGCGTGTTGTCATCATATTGAAGGGTTAAGTTATCCTATTGAAGGGTTAAGTCATCGTATTGAAGGGTTAAGTCATCATATTGAGGGGTTAAGTCATCATATTAGCGGTTAGTCATCATATTGAAGGGTTAAGTCATCGTATACATGCTTAAGTCATCGTATTGAAGGGATAATTCATCGCATTGAAGAGGTTAAGTCTTGATATTGAAGGGAAGTCATCGCATTAAAGGGATAATTCATCGTATTGAAGAGGTTAAGTCTTGATATTAGCGTGTAAGTCATCGTATTGAAGGATAATTCATCGTATTGAAGAGTTAAGTCTTGATATGAAGGGGCAGTCATCGTATTAAAGGATAATTCATCGCATTGAAGAGGTTAAGTCTTGATATTGAAGGGTTAAGTCATCGTATTGAAGGATAATTCATCGTATGAGGTTAAGTCTTGATATTGAAAGGTCGTATTGGATAATTCATCGTATTGAAGAGGTTAAGTCTTGATATTGAAGGGGCAGCTTGATATAGCGATTAAGTCATCGTATTGAAGGGGTTAAGCCACGATGAAGTTAAGTCATCGTATTGAAGGGGATAATTCATCGGATTGAGAGGTTAAGTCTTGATATTGAAGGCAAAGTCATTGTATTGAAGGGCTGTCATCGTATTGAAGGGTTAAGTCATCGCATTGAAGGGGTTAAGCCATCGTATTGAAGGATAATTCATCGTATTGGAAGTCTTGATATTGAAGTGTCAAATGATATTGAATGGTTGTCATCGTATTGAAGCGTTAAGTCATCGTATTAAGGGTTAAGTCTTGATAAAGGGTTGTCATCCTACTGAAGGATTAAGTCATCATATTGACGGGCTTAAGCCATCGTATTAAAGGATTGTCATCGTATTGAAGGATAAGTCATCGTATTGAAGGGTAAAGTCATCCTATTGAAGGCTAAGTCATCCTATTGAAGGGTTGTCATCGTATTGAAGGGGTTAAGTGATCGTATTGACGTAAGTCATCATTGAAGGGGAAGGATCGTATTGAAGGGAAGTCTTGATATTGAAGGTGTTCATCCTACTGAAGGGATTGTCATCATAATGACAGGTTTCATCGTATTGAAGGTCATCGCATTGAAGGTTGTCATCGTATTGAAGGATTAAGTCATCCCATTGAAGGGTGTCATCCTATTGAAGGTTAAGTCATCCTATTGAAGGGTTAAGTCATCCCATTGAAGGGGTTAAGTCATTCCTATTGAAGGGTTAAGTCATCCCATTAGGAAGTCATCCTATTGAAGGTTGTCATCATATTGAAGGGGTTAAGTCATCATATTGAAGAAGTCATCGTATTGAAGGTTAAGTCATCGTATTGAAGGGTAATCATCGTATTGAAGGATAATTCATCGTATTGAAGAGGTTAAGTCTTGATATTGAAGGGTTAAGTCATCGTATTGAAGGGATAAGTCATCATATTGACGGGTTTAAGTCATCGTATTGAAGGGGTTAAGTCATCATATTGAAGGGGAAATCATCGTATTGAAGAGGTTAAGTCTTGATATTGAAGGGTTAAGTCATCGTACTGAAGGAGGTTAAGTCTTGATACTGAAGGGGTTAGTCATCGTATTGAAGGATAATTCATCGTATTGAAGAGGTTAAGTCTTGATATTGAAGGGCAATATCGTATTGAAGGATAACTCATCGTATTGAAGGGTTAAGTCATCGTATTGAAGGGTTAAGTCATCGTATTGAAGGAGGTTAAGTCTTGATATTGAAGGGTTGTCATCATATTGAAGGGTTAAGTCATCCTATTGAAGGATTAAGTCATCATTGACGTATAAGTCATCGTATTGAAGGGCTTGCATCGTATTGAAGGATAAGTCATCGTCTTGAAGGTAAAGTCATAACATTGAAGGGTTAAGTCATCCTATTGGAGGATAAGTCATCATATTGAAGGGGTTGTCATCATATTGAAGGGGTTGTCATCATATTGAAGGATATCATCGTATTGAAGGTAAAGTCCATTCATTGAAGGATGTCATCGTATTGAAGGTAAAGTCATAAAGAAGGGAAGTCATAACATTGAAGGGGTTAAGTCATCATATTGAAGGATTAAGTCATCATATTGAAGGGGTTGTCATCATATTGAAGGGTTAAGTCATCCTACGAAGGGTTAAGTCATCATATTAAAAGGGGTTAAGTCATCATATTGAAAGGGTTAAGTCATCATATTGAAAGGGTTAAGTCATCCTATTGAAGGGAACATCCCATTGAAGGGTTGTCATCATATTAAAAGGGGTTAAGTCATCATATTGAAAGGGTTAAGTCATCATTTTGGAAAGGTCAAGTCATCATATTGAAAGGGTTGTCACCCTATTGAAGGTTAAGTCATCATATTAAAAGGGGTTAAGCCATCATATTGAAGGGTTGTCATCGTATTGAAGGTTGTCATCATATTGAAAGGGTTGTCAAATTCCATTGAAGGTTAAGTCATCGTATTGAAGGGTTAAGTCATCGTATTGAAGGGTGTCATCCATATTGACGGGTAAGTTATCCCATTGAAGGTTGCTCAACGTATTGAAGGGAGCCATCGCATTGAAGGGTTAGTCCATCATATTGAAGGGTTGTTATCCTATTGAAGGGGTTAAGTCATCATCGTATTGAAGGGATTGTCATCATATTGAAGGGGTTAAGTCATCATATTGAAGGGTTAAGTCATCGTATTGAAGCGTTTCATCCATTGAAGGGGTTAAGCTCACACGAATTGAAAGGGTTAAGTCATCGATTGAAGGATAATTCATCGTAATGGAAGAGGTTAAGCTAAATAAAGAGTTTAAGTCTTCGATATTGAAGGATTAAGTCATCGCATTGAAAGAAGTGTTGATATTGAAGGGTTAAGTCTTGATATTGAAGGTTAAGTCATCGTATTAAAGGTGATACAACATCGAAGAGGTTAAGTCTTGATATTGAAGGTTAAGTCATCGTATTGAAGGGATAATTCATCGTAATGGTATAAGTCTTGATATTGAAGGGCAGCCATCGCATGAAGGATAATTCATCGTATTGAAGAGGTTAAGCCTGATATTGAAGGGTTAAGTCATCGTATTGAAGGATAATTCATCGTATTGAAGAAGTTAAGTCTTGATATTGAAGGGTTAAGTCTTGATATTGAAGGATTAAGCCATCGTATTGAAGGATAATCCATCGTATTGAAGAGGCTAAGTCTTGATATTGAAGGGAACATCGCATTGAAGGAGATAATCCATCGATTGAAGAGGTTAAGTCTTGATATTGAAGTTAAGCCTGATATTGAAGGTTAGTCATCGTATTGAAGGATAATTCATCGTATTGAAGAGGTTAAGTCTTGATATTGAAGGGTTAAGTCATCGTATTGAAGGATAATTCATCGTATTGAAGAGGTTAAGTCTTGATATTGAAGGGGTTAAGTCATCCTACATGAAGGGTTATCATATTGACGGGGTTAAGTCATCGTATTGAAGGGGTTGTCATCGTATTGAAGGGGATAAGTCATCGTATTGAAGGAAAGTCATCCTATTGAAGGGTTAAGTCATCCTATTGAAGGTTAAGTCATCCTATTGAAGGGGTTAAGTCATCCTATTGAAGGGTTAAGTCATCATTGAAGGGGTTAAGTCATCATATTGAAGGGTTGTCAATGCATTGAAGGGGTTAAGTCATCGTATTGAAGGGGTTAAGTCATCGTATTGAAGGGGATAATTCATCGTATTGAAGAGGTTAAGTGTTGATATTGAAGGGGTTAAGTCTTGATATTGAAGGGATTAAGTCATCATATTGAAGAGGTTAAGTGTTGATATTAAAGGGTTAAGTCTTGATATTGAAGGGGTTAAGTCATCGTATTAAAGGTGATAATTCATCGTATTGAAGAATGTTAAGTCTTGATATTGAAGGGTTAAGTCATCAGATGATAATTCATCGTATTGAAGGGGTTAAGTTCTGATATTGAAGGGGTTAAGTCATCGTATTGAAGGGATAATTCATCGTATTGAAGAGGTTAAGTCTTGATATTGAAGGGGTTAAGTCATCGTATTGAAGGGGATAATTCATCGTATTGAAGAGGTTAAGTCTTGATATTGAAGGGGTTAAGTCTTGATATTGAAGGGATTAAGTCATCGTATTGAAGGGGATAATTCATCGTATTGAAGAGGTTAAGTCTTGATATTGAAGGGGTTAAGTCATCGTATTGAAGGGGATAATTCATCGTATTGAAGAGTTGTCTTGATATTGAAGGGGTTAAGTCTTGATATTGAAGAGTTAAGTCATCGTATTGAAGGGGATAATTCATCGTATTGAAGAGGTTAAGTCTTGATATTGAAGGGTTAAGTCATCGTATTGAAGGATAATTCATCGTATGAAGAGGTTAAGCCCTGATATTGAAGGGTTAAGTCTTGATATTGAAGGGTAAGTCATCGTATTGAAGGATAATTCATCGTATTGAAGAGGTTAAGTCTTGATATTGAAGGGGTTAAGTCATCGTATTGAAGGATAATTCATCGTATTGAAGCGTTAAGTCATCGTATTGAAGGGTGCTAAGTCATCGTAAAGGATAATTCATCGTATTGAAGAGGTTAAGTCTTGATATTGGGTTAAGTCATCGTATTGAAGGTTGCTATCGTATTGAAGGATAATCATCGCATTGAAGAGGTTAAGTCTTGATATTGAAGGGTTAAGTCATCGTATTGAAGGATAATCCAACGATTGAAGAGGTTAAGTCTTGATATTGAAGGGTTAAGTCTTGATATTGAAGGGTAGTCATCGTATTGAAGGGGTTAAGTCATCGTATTGAAGGGTTAAGTCTCATATTGAAGCGTTAAGTCATCCTACTGAAGGGATTAAGTTATCATATTGACGGGTTAAGTCATCGTATTGAAGGGGTTGTCATCGCATTGGCGATAAGTCATCGTATTGAAGGGAAAGTCATCCTATTGAAGGGGTAAAGTCATCCTATTGAAGGGTTAAGTCATCGTATTGAAGGTTAAGTCATCGTATTGACGTAAGAAGTCAACGTATTGAAGGGTTAAGGATCGTATTGAAGGGGTTAAGTCTTGATATTGAAGGGTTGTCATCCTACTGAAGGGATTAAGTCATCATATTGACGGGGTTAAGTCATCGTATTGAAGGGGTTGTCATCGTATTGAAGGGTTAAGTCATCGTATTGAAGGGGTTAAGTCATCCTATTGAAGGGTTAAGTCATCCCATTGAAGGGGTTAAGTCATCCTATTGAAGGGTTGTCATCCTATTGAAGCAGTCATCCCATTGAAGCAAGTATCATCATCATTGAAGGGGTTAAGTCATCATATTGAAGGTTGTCATCGTATTGAAGGTTAAGTCATCGTATTGAAGGGTTAAGTCATCGTATTGAAGGGATAAGTCATCGTATTAAAGGGGGTTATAGTTGATATTGAATGGGTTAAGTCATCATATTGAAGGGTTATCATCGTATTGAAGGGGTTAATTCATCGTATTTTAGAGGTTAAGTCATGATATTGAAGGGGTTAATTCGTCGTATTGAAGGGGTTAAGTCAACGTATTGAAGGGGTTGCTATGATATTGAAGGGTTAAGTCATCATATTGAAGGGTTAAGTCTTGATATTGAAGGGGTTAAGTCTTGATATTGAAGGGTTAAGTCATCGTATTGAAGGGTTAACAAATGTATTTTAGGAGGTTGGTCATGATATTGAAGGTTAATTCGTCGTATTGAAGGGTTAAGTCAATGTATTGAAGGGGTTAAGTTATGATATTGAAGGGTTAAGTCATCATTGAAGGGGTTAAGTCATCGTATTGAAGGGTTAAGTCATCGTATTGAAGGTTAAGTCATCATATTGAAGGGTTAAGTCATCATATTGAAGGGGTTAAGTCATCGTATTGAAGGGGTTAAGTGATCGTATTGAAGGGTTAAGTCATCATATTGAAGGTTAAGTCATCATATTGAAGGGCTAAGTCATCATATTGAAGGTTGTCATCGTATTGAAGGTTAAGTCATCATATTGAAGGGTTAAGTCATTATATTAGAGGGCTAAGTCATCGTATTGAAGGGTTAAGTCATCGTATTGAAGGGGTTAAGTCATCGTATTGAAGGGCTAAGTCATCATATTGAAGGGTTAAGTCATCGTATTGAAGGGTTAAGTCATCGTATTGAAGGATAATTCATCGTATTGAAGAGGTTAAGTCGTGATATTGAAGGGTTAAGTCATCATATTGACGGGTTTAAGTCATCGTATTGAAGGGTTAAGTCATCGTATTGAAGGGGTTAAGTCATCGTATTGAAGGGTTGTCATCCTACTGAAGGGATTAAGTCATCATATTGACGGGGTTAAGTCATCGTATTGAAGGGTTCTCATCGTATTGAAGGGATAAGTCATCGTATTGAAGGTAAAGTCATAACATTGAAGGTTAAGTCATCATATTATAGGTTGTCATATTAAAGGGGTTAAGTCATCATATTGAAAGCGCTAAGTCATCGTATTGAAGGATAATTCATCGTATTGAAGAGGTTAAGTCTTGATATTGAAGGGCTAAGTCATCCTACTGAAGGATTAAGTCATCATATTGACAGGTTAAGTCATCGTATTGAAGGGTTAAGTCATCCTATTGAAGGTTGTCATCATATTGAAGGGGTTAAGTCATCCTACTGAAGGGATTAAGTCATCCTTTTGAAGGGGTTAAGTCATCCTATTGAAGGGGTTAAGTCATCCTATTGAAGGGGTTAAGTCATCATATTGACGGGGTTAAGTCATCGTATTGAAGGGTTAATCATCATATTAAAGGGGTTAAGTCATCATATTAAAGGGGTTAAGTCATCATATTAAAGGGGTTAAGTCATCATATTAAAGGGTTGTCATCATATTAAAGGGGTTAAGTCATCATATTAAAGGGGTTAAGTCATCCTATTGGAAGGTTAAGTCATCCTATTGAAGGGGTTAAGTCATCATATTGAAGGGGTTAAGTCATCATATTAAAGGGGTTAAATCATCATATTAAAGGGGTTAAGTCATCCTATTGAAGGGGTTAAGTCATCATATTAAGGGTTAAGTCATAACATTGAAGGGTTAGTCATCATTTTGAAGGGGTTAAGTCATCCCGCCAGTCGGATATTTTCAATCAATTACAGGATATCACAGCGTCGTTTTCTTAAATTAAGTCAAATGTGATAAGAACATAAGAATGGAGCGAACTCCAAAGAGGCCTATTGGGTCATACTGGGCAGTCCCATTTACACCCAACCCCTATTGCTCATATATCCATCGAACCTAAGTGTGAGCTATCCAGCGTGTTCGAGTTAATGAGATATTTGGTAACTTGATCCACTCATCCACTTCACTCTATTTCCAACCAATGTTTACCTATCTCGTGCCTAAATATAAATTTGTCTAATGATTATACATCCAGTGGTTCCCTGGTACTGATGAGTAACGCGAGATTAAAACACACACATAGACAGTCCACACACACACACACACACACACACACACACACACACACACACACACACACACACACACACACACACACACACACACACACACACACATATGCAGATAGAGGGGGCGATCCTACGGTCCCCTAAGGCTTTACACAACAGTTCAGTATAAAATCACAACAAACAAAATTAAACCCAGTCACACTAATGACTACACCTGTGCTGCCACCCCCCCAGGCCACCAGCTTCAACAAGAGCCGCTAACACCATCGTCTCATACTCTGTGTACACCATTAACCATCAGTGATAATGTCAGTCGCCCTCAAGTTTCAACAACACTCGTCGACATTTTCAAGAACCCGTGTTAAGTAGATGTCCAACCTACATGACCTTTGGTGACGTCACGTGACCTTCTATGGTTGAGCAGAGGTGTTGACTGATCCACTACACTCTATCCTCCCCTTCCTGCCACGTGTTACTGATACTTAGAACAAGTCTCAAAGAACTTTTAGCTACGCTGAGTTACTACTATGAGCGCCTTTCTCGACTGACCTCACGCACACCATAAGCCCGAGCCATTCAAATCTCCCTACCAAATTTCAGCTATCTATCTTCAAAACTGTGAAATGCATAAAAAACACACACACACACACACACACACACACACACACACACACCACCAATCACAGAGAGCCTCAGATGCCAGAGGATCTTTGCGGTGACGGGCCGTGGGCGTCGCTAAACCGTGGAGCAGTGAGCATCCCTATAAGTGAAACACGTCCGCCGGCCATCCACCACTGTCAGACATGCTTTACCGACCAGTAATCATCCCTAAATGGCTAATTGTGAGTGTATCTGTGAGGGCCGGGCGCCGAAGCCATCGTCTGCAGGAAGACCTTATGGCTGCCACGCGCTTGTACCTGTCTATTGGGGAGCTTTAACGGAAATGTATGTCATCGTCTTTGTCTCTATGGTCGAGTTGAGGGTGACGGATATCCTCCACACCCTCAGCGAACACGACCCCCAAGAGCTGGGAGATAGGGCGACCTCCACCACCCCTCCACACCCTCAGCGAGCACGACCCCCAAGAGCTGGGAGATAGGGCGACCTCCACCACCCTCTAGATAACCTCCTCCACGACCTCTTTTAAGGCCAAACCTCCACCACACACACAGCCTCGTTGGTGTTACTTGGGGCGCCGTCAGTGAGGCTCTCATTGGCTGACGTTATGATGTCTCGTTTCTCTCAAGATTTACTCCTAAGTTTTGCGGAATACCATCCAAGCTAACACAAGTGACTCTCTAGGTTGGGATTAAAAGTGATTGCTTTTAGAAGTCTGCTTTTAGAAACAAGATGTCACTCTCTCAAAGCAATCATAGCCTGGCTGACTGACGCTCACGACCTGGCCAGAACACGAGTGCTTCAACAACCTGTTCTTCAAGTTATGTCTAGTAAATAAGATATAATATTGAAAATCCTGAATAAAAGTTAAAGTATCAGACAAATTCCTGACGGCGATGAACAGAACACACAGGGACTACCTCACCCTTCAGAGACCTCTTGTTTCCTACTTAACTAACTGTATTCTGACGACGTATGACTTCCTCTCCATTAACTAGACAAACTTACCTGTAAAAAAAAAAAATTAATTAGTCATTAAAAAGTAACCGTGAAACACCACGAAATAATTATGTTAACAGATAAGATTAAAATAAATGATGACAACAGAGATATATTTCCCAAGATGGAGTACTGTTAAAGGTCTATATTAGAAAAGAAATATTAAACGCAAAAACAATATAATTTGACTATGACCCTTTAGTAATGAGGTCACCACTACATCCTAAATAAAACACACACACACACACACACACACACACACACACACACACACACACACACACACACACACTAAAATCAACGTTCAGGTCACAGCAGGTCGAGCCAATAATCAATGAAACTGTTTATTGACTGCATTACACCACATTATAAAACAAAAAATAATCCTCGCGCACAAAACATTACGAGTTAAAGTCACTCTGAATCAAATATACAAAAATTCGCGGTAAAACGACGAAAATCATTCCAATTGTGTTTGTTTAAGTCTTCCCTGGTCATGTCCAATTTCTTCAACCTAGATAAGTTAATAGTTACAGATTTCATGCAATTACTTATATTTTCCAGAAAGCTAGGTCTAAATAATACCACAAGAACTGGGTAGGTCTATTGAAACAACAAGAACTGGGTAGGTCTAAATAATACCACAAGAACTGGGTAGGTCTAAATAATACCACAAGAACTGGGTAGGTCTAAATAATACCACAAGAACTGGGTAGGTCTAATAATACCACAAGAACTGGGTAGGTCTAAATAATATCACAAGAACTGGGTAGGTCTAAATAATACCACAAGAACTGGGTAGGTCTAAATAACACCACAAGAACTGGGTAGGTCTAAATAATACAAAGAAATGGGTAGGTTTAATTAATACCACACGAACTGGGTGGGTCTAAATAATACCACAAGAACTGGGTACTGGGTAGGTCTAATAATACCACAAGAACTGGGTAGGTCTAATAATACAAGAAATGGGTAGGTCTAATAATACCACAAGAACTGGGTAGGTCTAAATAATACCACAAGAACTGGGTAGGTCTAAATAATACCACAAGAACTGGGTACTGGGTAGGTCTAATAATCCACAAGAACTGGGTGAGTCTAAATAATACCACAAGAACTGGGTGGTCTAATAATACCACAAGAAATGGGTAGGTCTAATAATACCACAAGAACTGGGTAGGTCTAAATAATACCACAAGAACTGGGTAGGTCTAAATAATACCACAAGAACTGGGTACTGGGTAGGTCTAATAATACCACAAGAACTGGATAGATACCTGGGTAGGTCTAATATAATCCCAAGAACTGTAAATATAATACTATAAGGGCAGATCTATGAACTGGGTCTAATAATACCACAAGAACTGGGTAGGTCTAAATAATACCACAAGAACTTGAGCAGGTCCAAATAATACCCACAAGACTGGGTACTGGATGGATCTAATAATACCACAAGAACTGGGTAGGTCTAAATAATACCACAAAAAACTGGGTAGGTCTAATACCACAAACTGGTGGTCTGATAATACCACAAGAACTGGGTAGGTCTAAATAATACCACAAGAACTGGGTAGGTCTAATAATACCACAAGAACTGGGTAGGTCTGATAATACTACAAGAACTGGGTAGGTCTAATAATACCACAAGAACTGGGTAGGTCTAATACAAGAACTGGGTAGATCTAATAATACACATGGATCGATAATACCACAAGAACTGGGTAGGTCTAATAATACCACAAAACTGGCTAGGTCTAATAATACCACAAGAACTGGGTAGGTCTAAATAATACCACAAGAACTGGGTAGGTCTAATAATACCACAAGAACTGGTTGGGTCTAAATAATACCACAAGAACTGGGTAGGTCTAATAATCTACAAGAACTGGGTAGGTCTAATATACCCAGAACTAGGTGGTCATAATCCAAACGTGGTCAAAATACCACAAGAACTGGTAGTCACAAATAGAACTGGGTAGGTCTAATAATACCCAAGAACTGGCTAGGTCTAATAATACCACAAGAACTGGGTAGGTCTAAATAATACCACAAGAACTGGGTAGGTCTATATACCACAAGACTGGGTAGGTCTAAATAATACCACAAGAACTGGGTAGGTCTAATAATACCACTAGAACTGGGTAGGTTAAATAATACCCAAGAACTGGGTAGGTCTAATAATACCACAAGAACTGGGTAGGTCTAAATAATACCACAAGAACTGGGTAGGTCTAAATAATACCACAAGAACTGGGTAGGTCTAATAATACCACAAGAACTGGGTAGGTCTAATAATACCACAAGAACTGGTTAGGTCTAAATAATACCACAAGAACTGGGTAGGTCTAATAATACCACAAGAACTGGGTAGGTCTAATAATACCACTAGAACTGGGTAGGTCTAAATAATACCACAAGAACTGGGTAGGTCTAATAATACCACTGGATATACCACCACTATGCCTGGTGTGGTAATAATGGAGGTATATAAAGTGAATACATTTGTAAATACCATTAACACGTGAGGACAATAAAAAGATGTTTTATTTGGACAAAGATTTAACAACGTGTTTACTGTGAGACTTTGTTGATACACGGACAAAAACACTATTGTACACATACACACACACACACACAGAAACGTACACACACAAGTATTACCGTGGTCAACCCAGAACATCCTTGAGTGAAATAGATCCTGCATGAAGGAATGGACAACCTGATACTACTACCACCACCACCCCTACCACCACCACTACCAACATCTCCAATACCACCATCACCACCACCAACCAAACAAGTCTCCGATGACACCCTCGCCAAGACCACTATTCTCACACACACACACACACACACACACACGGTCAAATTCAATCCATAACACAAATTGGTCGGTGTTACAAGAATCACGTTTTACAATAGCCAGTCTTGCAGGTTATAAAGGGTAATTTATCACCTTTTCAAGCAACCTCAGCACGCACTCTGGCCCAACACTCACTAAAGATTCCTCGAGTTTAATATATGACTCCTAACATCCCAGTTGTTATGTGAAGGTATCTAGTTAAGTTAAAAGTTGTAAAGTGTTAAATGTTGTTAAGTGAAGGTATATAGGTAAAAGTTATAGGTACTTTCTGTCAAGGTTTAAAGATGTTAAAGTTTATTAGTGTTAAAAAACTTATGTTAAAAGTTACTAAGTGTCAAGGCTAAAGTAGTCTCTAAGTGGTAATTTAAAGTCATTTTGGGCGTTATTTTATTAGTAGTTTATCATAAGTCAGAGTTAGGCAAGGTTTTATATCTCCAGTTACGAGGGAAAACTTCTGACTACGATCCTCTGACAGTAAATAATTCCTTTGCTGTGAGAGAAGAGAAGAGAAGAGAGAGAAAGAGAGAAGGGAGAGAAGAGAAAGAGAGAGGGGAGAGGAGAGAAGCAGACCACCGAGAAACATCACAGCTGTTCTACGCCAAATATATTACACAGATGAGAACACACGACTAGTTAACAAGTCAGGGCAAGAGTCAAGAATCGCGCGGGATATGATAAAATTAGCCGTCTAATATCGTAGTATCAAGCGAGGTATATTAATGAAGGGTAGATGGTAATCTGTGAGACCCGCGGCAACCCTCGGCAAAAACTGTATTGGACGGCAGCTTGTCTAGACGCTACCGACCACACCACCGCTACTTCGTGCACTACCTGGTGCACTTTGAGGGAGGGAGGGAGGCAGGCAGGCAGGCAGGCAGGCAGGCAGGCAGACTCACTCATACTACTACCATCACCACCAATATTAGTACTGTACTCCAAACACGACAGGTTAATGCACGGTAGCTTAACTAATACACACTCATCACTAACGTCCTCCTCAAGCACTACCTTGATCTTCCATTGAGAACAGGTAAGAGAACTCTGCAAAACTGAATAAATTACAACAACAGCTGCAATAATAATAATAATAAATACGGCTACTACATTCACCTGCAAATAATAATAAAAACAGTGTAGAGTCTAATAATAGTTTGAGAGTTAATTACCCATAGCTCCTTAATACCAGTTGCCCCCTGACCACCACACCACTACCACCACTCTTGTCCTCACAGTAATCACAGTCATGGCAGGGACCCCAAGATAGCGTGTATGAAACTCACTCACTGTACTGTGGGTCGGGGAGGAGATCATCACTCTGCCTCAACGTAACAATCAGTACAGTACGTTAATAGAGCTCACCAAACCTCTACATTGAGCTGAGTATTGAGTGGCTCCTTAGAATATAAAGCCACTTCACTAGACCCGTCAATGAAGTATATTAGGATGTTATTGAAATGTAAAGGACAGTGTAGGAAACAGCGAGACATGGAGCGTTACCTAAAGAGGCCTATAACCTCCACACATTTCACCAGATGTATGTGACACCTCAAGAATGCTGCAGAAATTACGGCGAAGGGTTAAGTGTATAGCATATAGTTAGGTAGTGGAGGCCAACACCTTCCTTCCCGGGACTGACCACCACCCGACAGGGATTTGTATGGTAATAAACCAGCCACACTAAGGTAATGGTGTCAGCCTACTGCCGGGTGGACGACTTACTTATGATTTAAGAGAGTTATGACTGTGATTAAATGGGGGAGGTTGTGATGAACGGTCGGCCTCAGTCTGGCTGGACCCAAAACCAGTCTGACACATAGGAGACGATAAATCCTGAGTGTTGACTGAGACTTAAACGGGTTAAACTACATCTTAAGAGGACTCCCTGGCGACTGTCACTGAATACAAACTTACCGTAATTCAAGGCTTAGGTGGACTGTGGGTGAATACACACGAACAGTAACTCAACGGGTTCAGGTGTGTCTCGGGTGATCACCGTACACTCGGGTGGACTCTTTTTAACTGAATACATAATTACCTCAACTCAAGGTTCTGGCGTGACTTAAATTATAACACATCTCAGTAATAATAGTTAATAAAGACGAAACACATAATCCATCCCATTAAGGTGTAATATATAAATGATTGCCTGACTTACTTCAATGACAACCAAAGCAAACGAGATGATCATTCACCCGACACCAACCATATAACACTGATAGCACGTAACCAAGCGAGTACCACACCCAACCATCCCCACCAGAGCCGACCATAATGAACTCCCCCGTCCAGACTGTTCATGTTATAGTGTGGAAACCAGATTTATCACCGACAGACACAGACTGCAACCCCGTGTACACCCAAGAGTCATCCATTTTCGGGGATAATAATCGGCACTGAATCTTACAGCTGATAAAGATAAGATTATAAGTGAAAAATAATCAGCTACTATCAAAATCTTAAGGTTTAATCATTTACGGTCGATAAATGGTTGAAAAATTAAAAGGAAAAATAAAAGTTGTAACGCCACGGTAGAGTCAGGTAGGCGATAATTAAATGCATAAAAGGGGTTGGTGCGCGTGTGACCACCTCCAATATAAACCCTTACTTAACCTGTGGCACGTTTAACACCTTGACTGTCCATGTTCATAGCCAGGTAACACAAGTACCTATGGGAACTACAGGTATACGGTAACTCAGGTGGGGTGACAATACTATATAATTCGTATACATGTAGAGAAATATACCTTAAATTACTCAACCCTCCCGACCATATATTTATACATTACAGGTACAGTACTCCCCTGGTGACACTATAGTACTAGACAAGTGGTGCCTCAACCAATAACAGTAGACAAAGGTAACGATAAACTACTAAACAGAGTAACTTTTACCTTATTATACAACCAGCCTGATTCAAACCCCCATAAGGTAGATCTGACAGATGAATGTATATGTATGTAATAACTCCTTCAAGTGATCGTAATAACAATATAATCCATAACTCGGATACACAGTTAAACAAATACTGCCAAACGTTATTAAGAGTTCTCTGTGTTCGACCATCTCCCCTTGACCACCTTACAAATGATCACCGAACTTCTTTTGTGATCTTTTAAAACCTTCTGTAAATTTCTCGTCAACGTAGAATGATATTAACGAACTGTCTTGACTATTGTGTTTTATTTCCTCTTCTTGTTAGTGGACAATATTGTGCTATGATTTTAAGGAATGAAACACCATAAACACATCTGTCACTTAGGCAAATTAGAGACTGAAAAACATCGACGTCGTAAAATTAAGTGGACAGAGAAATATTTTGGTGACCCACTCATCAAGGATTAGTTTATAGGATATCAATATAAGATCAATTTTTTCAGAGTTTCTCCACTGTTCTTCTCTTCCCGTTTTCTACAGGGGAGACTTATGAAATATGAGTAAAGGTTAATTGTTTTTGTTTTTTCTTTTCAAAAATGGATTTTACAATGGATCTCATAAAAAAATAATAATTCGGTTTCCACAACAACAAAGCACAGAATCCGGTATAAATCACAATTATATCAAACTGAAAAACAACACAGAAATAATTGGTGTTGGGAGTAACCCGGATTCCCTCTCATGACGTCAACAAAAACGCTACTGTTGTTACGATATCTAATGGACGGTCAGTATAAAGGGGGAGGGAAGTTTAGGTGTTATACTATGTTGCGTCACGACAAACGGCCAGCAGGTGTGTCATTACCAGGTGTTGCCCCTGTCATTACCGGGCAGGGAGACCACGGACGGTCCACCACCATATTAGGCTGTGATCACTGAGGCAGCTCTCCTGTCCTTAACACACACACACACGAGTGAAGGATCATGTTACACGCCTTACTACTAAGACTGGAGGAATCGCTTACAGCCTAGTGAGTAAAACTGAAGGACTCTTACACGCCTGGTGAGTCAAACAGGAGGACTCTTACACGTTTGGTGAGTAAAACTGGAGAACTCTTACACGCCTAGTGAGTAATACTGAAGGACTCTTACACGCCTGGTGAGTAAAACTGAAGGACTCTTACACACATGGTGAGTCAAACTGGAGGACTCTTACACGCCTGGTGAGTAAAACTGAAGGACTCTTACACACATGGTGAGTCAAACTGGAGGACTCTTACACGCCTAGTGAGTAATACTGAAGGACTCTTACACGCCTGGTGAGTAAAACTGAAGGACTCTTACACACATGGTGAGTCAAACTGAAGGACTCTTACACACATGGTGAGTCAAACTGGAGGACTCTTACACGCCTGATGAGTAAAACTGAAAGACTCTTACACGACTGGTGAGTAAAACTGAAGGACTCTTACACGCCTGGTGAGTAAAACTGAAGGACTCTTACACGCCTGGTGAGTAAAACTAAAGGACTCTTACACGCCTGGTGAGTAAAACTGAAGGACTCTTACACGCCTGGTGAGTAAAACTGGAGGACTCTTACACGCCTGGTGAGTAAAACTAAAGGACTCTTACACGCCTGGTGAGTAAAACTGGAGGACTCTTACACGCCTGGTGAGTCAAACAGGAGGACTCTTACACGTTTGGTGAGTAAAACTGGAGAACTCTTACACGCCTAGTGAGTAATACTGAAGGACTCTTACACGCCTGGTGAGTAAAACTGAAGGACTCTTACACACATGGTGAGTAAAACTGAAGGACTCTTACACGCCTGGTGAGTAAAACTGAAAGACTCTTACACGCCTGGTGAGTAAAACTGAAGGACTCTTACACGCCTGATGAGTAAAACTGAAGGACTCTTACACGCCTGGTGAGTAAAACTGAAAGACTCTTACACGCCTGGTGAGTAAAACTGAAGGACTCTTACACGCCTGGTGAGTAAAACTGAAGGACTCTTACACGCCTGGTGAGTAAAACTGGACTCATCCAAAAAATAAAATATGTATATTGAAAAAATTCAGATAATTTTATTCCCCAACCAAGATAAGAGAACAGTAGTCTCGGTGTAACTTGGATGCCATATTGGTCATCGTCTTCGTCGTGTAGCTTAAGTGACCCAGTACAACGTGTTCTCTCCTTGACTCTAATTTTTTAATGAAGGACAATGAAAAAAAAAAATTATCCGCCACTGCACATAAGACTGAACCAAACCAAAACAAACTAACCCAATTCAAGTCAACCAAACTTAACCTAACCAAACCAAAAACAACCCAATTCAATCTAATCTAGCCAACAGTACTCAACCCAAACACAACCTAACACCAACCTACCTAACCTAACCTAACCCAACAGCGCATAAAACCTTTAATATAAATCGCATTTGATGGGAATTTTGTCCTCATTATCATATCATTGAAGAGATTTGGTAAAAAAAAAATAAAAAAATCAATACTTGAACGTTGTGTTATCAGTGGAGGATCTTGCGGTTCAGAATACGTATCCCACTGTACTACTGGAGTGACGTGTGTGTGTCTGTGTGTGTGTGTGTGTGTGTGTGTGTGTGTGTGTGTGTGTGTGTGTGTGTGTGTGTGTGTGTGTGTGTGTGTGTGTGTGTGTGTGTGTGTGGGTGTGTGTGTGTGTGTTATCAGTTGTACCTTGAAATCGTCAAATATGAGAGAGAGATATTTAGTATACTTCCCCCGTCAGTAATTAGTCACCGGGGCATTTGGAGGGAAAGACTGTGATTGGTCGATAAATTACGTCATTACACCTAAACAGGGGCGGGGTAGTTCATCATCATCATTATCATCTTATTGGCCAGACAGGACCACAGCAACTAGGTCTCCGGTAGTTAAGAGACCGTAGTTGTTAAAGTATTGTGATATAATTGTTGAGAAATGATGTATGTACGTGTGTATGGTGGTGATGGTGTGTATGGTGGTGATGGTGGTTGTGGGTATTGTGGTAGTGGTGTGTATGGTGGTGTTGGTGCAGTGTGTATGGTGGTACTACAGGTATATGATAATGGTGGTACAGTGTATATGGTGATAGTGCAGGTATATGATAATGGTGGTACAGTGTATATGATGATGGTGGTACAGTGTATATGATGATGGTGGTACAGTGTATATGGTGATAGTGCAGGTATATGATGATGGTGGTACAGTGTGCATGGTGCAGATATATGATGATGGTGGTACAGTGTGTATGGTGCAGGTATATGATGATGATGGTACAGTGTGTATGGTGCAGGTATATGATGATGATGGTACAGTGTGTATGGTGCAGGTATATAATGATGGTACAGTGTGTATGGTGATGGTGCAGATACATGATGATGATGGTACAGTGTGTATGGTGCAGGTATATGATGATGGTGGTACACTGTATATGGTGATGGTGCAGGTATATGATGATGGTGGTACAGTGTGTATGGTGCAGGTATATGATGATGGTGGTACAGTGTGTATGGTGCAGGTATATGATGATGATGGTACAGTGTGTATGGTGCAGGTATATGATGATGGTGGTACAGTGTATGGTGCAGGTATATGATGATGGTGGTACAGTGTATATGGTGTTGGAGTGCAGTGTGGGCCACCAGGACAGGACAAGTGGTGGTCGGGCGGCGGGAAATCACTGGTGTTTGGCATCAAGTAGAAAGTGATTACCGCGACGCTTCCCCGGGGCGCTGCTAACGTTGGTTTTTCACCGTGTGTCTGGGTACATACCACACACATACACACAGGTGCGCAGTCGCATACATAATGCAAGATATACACGTAAACAAATTAACACACACGCACACACATATTGAAGCGCGCGCGCGCACACACACACACACACAGTAAACAGAGAGAGTGAGACTTACGACTGCGGAGGCTGCCCTTGTTGGCTCGACAAGTATATAAACCTCACAGGACTTCAGACGCGGCAGTCGACAAGGCGCCCTCACCACGCCCATTAACCCATTCATGGGCAAAAACCCATCAAGGAGCTGACCACAGGAGTGAGGCCCCTTCAAGCACCCCGTGATAAAAACAAGAGCCGTACACCACTCCTCCACCTACAATTGATCACCAATATTAGATCGGATTATCTGCACCCTGACCGTAGGTGAGATGGACCCACCAATTTACTAAGACGAAGGTCCCCATTTAGCGGGGTGAAGGATCCGTGTATCGCCCCACAGTGACTCCCGGGACAACAGCTACGACGCCCCTTATACCTTACACTTGACGCCCTCGAGCCCTCACACCCCCTCGCCCACCCCTTACAGTACTTATCGCCCGTGTTTATAATAAAGATGGCGATGTATGACCAAAAACCAAACCAAAACAACAACACCGGTTCAACTCACCAACTTTAAGTGACAGTTGGACGATAACAAGTCGATCTTAGTTTCTCGATTATGGTCCGTATCGAGATATCCGGGATTATCCACCCAGCTAACGCCCTCACCATGATGGCGACTCAACCTGCTGCAGTCTTTAGCACCACTAACTCCTTTACTGGCTGCCCGTTGAATAATTGTCATTTATACAGTGATTAAATCAATTTGTAACACTCGCTTACAATATGTGGCCCACGCAATACGACTGGGGTCTAACTAGTGCGCGGACGTTTGAGCCAGGGTTAGGTTAGGTTAGGTTAAGTTCTAACCACCCTAGCCGAAACCAAACCAAACGTCCGTGGGTGGTCAGAAATGGTTACGTAAGGTTAGGTTAGATTATGTTGGATTGTGATACGGTAGGTCAGAAAAAAAGTTACGTTAGGTTAGGTTACGTTAGGTCAGGTCAGGTCAGGAACAGTCAGGTGAGGTAAGGAGGGAATTCCATCTTACTTCCCCGACAACCAGCAGTTAGTTGTTCACGCCACATTAACTATCCTTCAAGACCTCAGCTATGACTCACATCTCTTACCTTTTCCTCCACCAACTTACTCCTTCAACCTCAAGTTATGACCCTTAAGTGCAGCCTTCAAAATGATTCCTCCGATATTGCTCATGTCCTCAGCTATCACGAGATCAAGCAGTTTTCTTCTGTGATGGTGAATATTCCTCACTACCTAGCACCCTCCTAGGCGTCACAAGCCTGGTGAAGACGTCACAGTTTAATGACGTCACAGCTGTTGGTGATGACGTCACAGCAGTTGATGCTTACGTCACAGAAGTTAGTGAAGACGTCACGTACGTGTCACAACCATTGGTGATAAGGTCAAGCCAAGTTAGGTTAGAGTAGATCAAGTCAGGTTGGGAGATTAGGTCACGTCAGGTTGGGAGATTAGGTCACGTCAGGTTGGGAGATTAGGTCACGTCAGGTTGGGAGATTAGGTCACGTCAGGTTGGGAGATTAGGTCACGTCAGGTTGGGAGATTAGGTCACGTCAGGTTGGGAAATTAGGTCGTCAGGTTGGGAGATTAGGTCACGTCAGGTTGGGAGATTAGGTCAGGTCAGGTTGGGAGATTAGGTCAGGTCAGGTTGGGAGATTAGGTCACGTCAGGTTGGGAGATTAGGTCACGTCAGGTTGGGAGATTAGGTCACGTCAGGTTGGGATTCATTTGACCTTCAATTGGCACAAGCACCACGAGAGATTTTCACACAAGAAAAATTATCAACTTTTAATTAAGATCCTTCAAACAGCAGAGAGAACAGATATATAGAGCAGTAGTGTTCAAATGGTAGAGCTCTCATATCTGTCGTTCACTAAATAACATTCCGTAATGACAGTCACCAGGAAAGGCATTACAACTCTTGTCAGCTCATAGTGGTTGAAATGATTCTTTTTTAAGTAGTGACCTTTCTTCCAGCTCCTCTTACATGTTGTTGTGTCGCTTTATGTAACTTATGCGTTTTCGAGTATTTAGATTCAACAAAATAAGCCAGAGAAAAAATGTCAAGCTCGACGTAACTCACACACACACACACACACACACACACACACACAGACACACACACTACTACTAATACTTCGCTGTCACTCGGAATCCAGTATAACAACCATCCAGCTATGATACGAGTTATTAAGGATGTCACCTTCATTGGTGAGCTTTGAAGTGACTAAAGAGGCCGATACGGGACAGGCAGAGTCGTTCACAGATGTTGCACATGTGAAGGGCTGCTTCTAGTGCTGGAGGACGGCGGCAGCGTCTTTCCGGCGTTGGTGCTTGTCTGCCTCGTTATGCAGTCGGGCTAACTCAAAAGTATTGACACCTTGTGTGGTGTTCCTCCAAGCGTTACGGTGTGGAGTAATCGTCTCCCAGGTGAGGGGGTCGATTTGGCACTTTTTCAGGTTTGTCTTAAGACTATCCTTGTACCTCTTCAGTTCCCCGCCAGCGTTACGTTTACGATTCGTTAAGTGATTGTAAAGTAGCTGCTTTAGCAGTCTACTATCATCCATGCGGGTAACATGGCCAGTCCAGCGTAGTTGTTCATGGATAATGGTAGCCTGGATGCTCCTACAGTTGGTGTCAGCAAGAGTACTGGCATTTGTTCTCTTGTCTTCCCAGCGATATGCCTCCTGTATGTGACCCATGTCTCGCTGCCATATAACAGGGTGGGGAGGACCACTGCTCGATATACGTGTAACTTTGCAGATAATTTGAGCTCCCTACAGCTGAAGACACGGGTACGGAGTCTACCAAAGGCATGAGATGAACATCTGATCCGATGCTGAATATCTTCATCAATGTCCGCGGTGATGGAGACTCTCTCTCTCTCTCTCTCTCTCTCTCTCTCTCTCTCTCTCTCTCTCTCTCTCTCTCTCTCTCTCTTATATATATATATATATATATATATATATATATATATATATATATATATATATATATATATATATATATATATATATATATATATATATATATATATATATATATATATATATATCTCTCTCTCTCTCTCTCTCTCTCTCTCTCTCTCTCTCTCTCTCTCTCTCTCTCCCTCTCTCTCTCTCTCTCTCTCTCTCTCTCTCTCTCTCTCTCTTCCTCTCTCTCTCTCTCTCTCTCTCCTCTCTCTCTCTCTCTCTCTCTCTCTCTCTCTCTCTCTCTCTCTCTCTCTCTCTCTCTCTCTCTCTCTCTCTCTCTCTCTCTCTCTCTCTCTCTCTCTCTCTCTCTCTCTCTCTCTCTCTCTCTCTCTCTCTCTCTCTCTCTCTCTCTCTCTCTCTCTCTCTCTCTCTCTCTCTCTCTCTCTCTCTCTCTCTCTCTCTCTCTCTCTCTCTCGCCCCTCCGTTTTCTCATACTTTTTCCTCCTGATAAAGATGGTATAAACCTTTGATAACGATGATTTAACACTTTGATGAGAATGACAAACTCTTTGATGATGACGGTTCAACTCTTTTAGCACAATGATTTAACCCATTTAATCACCCTGGTTTAAATATACGATGGTTTAACCCTTTTAAGACAATGATTTAACCCCTTTAATCAGCCTGGTTTAAATACAAGAGGGCATTGGTTTAACCCTTTTAAGACAATGATTTAACCCCTTTAATCAGCCCGGTTTAAATACATGAGGACTATGGTTTAACCCTTTCAGGACTATGGTTTAACCCTTTCGTCTTTAAAGGACTTAAAAGTTAGAATGTAATGTGAATGGGTAAGAAATAGTTAAGATGCCCCTTCAATATGTTCTCGTTCTCCGTTTTCTGTTACCGCTTTCTATCTCATTTCTCAGGGTTGAAATTTGTTACTTCTTCCTATTTACTAGTTTCCAATCCCCAGTTACTAATTTCCAGTCCCCAGTTACTAGTTTCCAGTCCCCAGTTACTAGTTTCCAGTCCCCAGTTACTAGTATCCAGTCCCCAGTTACTAGTTTACAATCCCCAGTTACTAGTTTCCAATCCCCAGTTACTAGTTTCCAATCCCCAGTTACTAGTTTCCAATCCCCAGTTACTAGTATCCAATCCCCAGTTACTAGAGTCCAGTCCCCAGTTACTAGTTTCCAATCCCCAGTTACTAGTATCCAATCCTCAGTTACTAGTTTCCAATCCCCAGTTACTAGTATCCAGTCCCCAGTTACTAGTTTTCAGTCCTCAGTTACTAGTATCCAGTCCCCAGTTACTAGTTTCCAATCCCCAGTTACTAGTTTCCAATCCCCAGTTACTAGTTCCCAATCCCCAGTTACTAGAGTCCAGTCCCCAGTTACTAGTTTCCAATCCCCAGTTACTAGTATCCAATCCCCAGTTACTAGAGTCCAGTCCCCAGTTACTAGTTTCCAATCCCCAGTTACTAGTATCCAATCCTCAGTTACTAGTTTCCAATCCCCAGTTACTAGTATCCAGTCCCCAGTTACTAGTTTTCAGTCCTCAGTTACTAGTATCCAGTCCCCAGTTACTAGTTTCCAATCCCCAGTTACTAGTTTCCAATCCCCAGTTACTAGTTCCCAATCCCCAGTTACTAGAGTCCAGTCCCCAGTTACTAGTTTCCAATCCCCAGTTACTAGTATCCAATCCCTTTCTTAAGAGCCTCTGCTGCTGACCAAACTTAACACGGCAGGTAAGCAGCTTTTAATTACCACACCTGATGATCTTCCCTTAACAGGTTGGCCAGGTGACTCATGCAACATTTCATGGTTGTCAATCTTGCCTCGCTAATCACCTGACCATAACCACTAATCACCGGGCCTTAATCACCAACCACTAGGGTCATAATCTCCAATCACTTCCACACCATAAACACACACACACACACACACACACACACACACACACACACACACACACACACACACACGACTATTCAGGTCTTCGTGCTAAGCAATTAACATTTAATTATTTTAAATTTTTCATAAATATTTTTTTCTCGCCCTTCAGTTCCTGTTTTGATTTACGTTATTTTCTACGTTTACATCCTCCCAATTTACACTGGTGTTTATACTTGATTTACATTTTCATGATTTACAGTTGTATTTAAAACGTGTCTCATCTTTTAATTTTTTCTTAAATATTTTTTTTTCTATTATATACTGAAAAAAAATGGCGGTGACGACTCCCTTACCAACCAATCAACTTCACCTGAAAATTAGACACACCAATTTTTTTCCACGTGATAATTAAACGTCTTAATGATACCTGACAGGGTTAGCCTTACGGTGTTTAAAGCAATTATCAGGAGCAAGAAGCTAGATGGGGGTGTAATCTTTCACGTGATTCATTGTACCAGTTGCCATGGAAACCACCTTATCAAAATGCAGGACAGCTGACGTAACAAAACAATATACCCCTATGTGAAAAAAAGTGACCCCCATGACAAACATACCCCATGTTAAAAGGACTTCATGACAAACATACCCCATGTTAAAAAGTGACCCCCATGACAAACATACCCCCATGTTAAAAAGTGACCCCCATGACAAACATACCCCATGTTAAAAAGTGACCCCCATCAGTGACAAAGCTACCCCCCCCACAACATACATCACCCTCCACTAATCCTTCTTCACACCCACGTAACCGGTAATTAAACTTGGCCTTTTATTACACACGAGTGGCCCCATGTGTCCACCAACAGAGGTAATCATTCATATCCGAAATTCTTAAACCTTGAACTGTGACATCATCAAAATTGTTCCTCTGTTACGTCACTAATCACAAGTTAATTGAGTTCTGCTAATTTACCGTCAAAACCTCATTAGTGACGTCATCAAAATAGTTCCCTTTTTACGTCACTAATCATTATTGCCAATATCTTCATCACATACGTTAGTAGTGTTGAATTAATTAGCGCAGGGGTTCTCAACCAGGGGGGAATTCCCCCCAGGGGGGGAATTCAGGTTTTCAGGGAGGGGGGGGGGAAACTGATTCGGGAGCAAGAGATATGTTCGATGAGAAATCAATCACAGAATTTTGGCCCTTGATGTGCGATTCCTACCCAAAAGTGGCAGAAAGAGCTATCCGTGCATTGCTTCCGTTTGTGTCGACATATCTTTGTGAGTCAGGCTTTTCAACTCTGTTGCAAATTAAAACGAAGCAACGTAGTAGATTAGAGGTAGAAAATGACCTGCGTTGTGCCCTTTCAAGCACTCCTCCGCGTATCCCAGAATTGGCGAAGAAAAAACAATCACAGGTTTCTCATTGACTGTAATCTTCATCTGAATAAAATTAATTACAAATTTACAATATCCTGGTATTCTATTGAACTTTTTGTTTATTGCATTATGCTTCAGTTTGGTCTGTTAAGTAATTCATTATAAATAAAAAAAAAACTATTTTACTTTTATTCAAGTTTGATAAATTCATCAACATTTTCAATTGGCATTTAATTTGTAAAACTCCACTATAAAAATATTCCATGTAAAATTGTAAATGTATATGTACTAATATGGAAAAAATAAAGGTTTTTCAGTATTATATGCATATTATTTGGAATGCACTATTTGAGGCAGACAATCTTGGAAAGGAGGGGGGAATGACATTCTGACATATGGTGAAAGGGGTGCATGGGGCAAACAAGGTTGAGAACCACTGAATTAGCGTAATAAACTTAGCTTAACGATACAATAATCAACACTATCATTATTACACACACACACACACACACACACAAAGTGATATATGAAGAAAAAATAAAACGTGAGCCCAGCAGATGAACACTCCCGATAGCGTCTTGTATTACCTGCAGCAGCACATAACACCAGGCCCAATCATCAATGGAGATTAGTCACTCCTCTGCTAGGGTAAAGGCAGGTGACTGGCTCCTATTGTACCTGACTGAATTACCTGCAATACTACCAGGGGAGAGGCGAGTGATGGCTGACTGACACAGACCAACACAGGGCTGATGACTGACTGACACAGGACCCAAAGGTGTGATGTGGCAATTTAAGTGTGTCAAACACATGCAAAAGTTGGGATGAAATATGTAAAAAAAAAGAAATAAATAAAAATCACCTGAACATTGGCACCTCCAACATGTTTCACCTCAATGCTACCCGAGAAGGTTAGCTTAGGTTAGGTTAGCTTAGGTTAGGTTAGCTTAGGTTAGGTTAGGTTGGGTTTCGTTGGTTAATCTTGAGATGAAGCCCCAATCTTCCGGTGACCCACAAAAAACATACTAAAGGGTGAATCTGTGTGAGAGGAAATATATGAGAAAAGTGGCTGAATTGGCGGTAAAATGAAGCTGTTTTGGCGAGAAGCTGATGTACCGGAAAATGGGAGGGTTAATGGGTGACAGGTATTGGTGGGGGGATACAAACACGTGGAGAAATGAAAATAAAATATAATCCCCACACACTGAGGTAAACTAGGGAGATAGTGAAGCTCTGGCCACACCTCTGAATGTGTCGGTACCGGGCTAGTAAATATTGGAGCGTGGAGAGGAGTGCCTGCCTACCAACCTTACCCTACCTCCCCCACCCTACCTGCCTCTGTCGTGTTTCAAAACCACTCGAGAAGAAAACTCCTGGACATCTACCTGAACTTATAAAACACGTTAACTTTGTGTGTTAAAAGCATATCCTACAGGTATAAAAATAAAAGTCAGGAAGCGATATCTAACCAGGTAATATAAGTTTGTATATAATAATAAGTATTGAATTAGTTATTTATCAACGACGAATGTTTCACTTTACCTGATGACAATATTGGGTTAGGACGGACGGACGGTCGGACGGACGAACGGGTCAATAATAAATAAATATATAATTATTATTTTTACTATTGACTAATAAAATAAGTATACACACGTACGATAATTATGATCATCTCTCAATTTATTATGACCATCTGCTAAGGGTTCAGTGGTTGGTGTGTCAATGTACAAATGTTTACAGTATGTCTATGAGACTAAAATATCCAGTGTTAGGTGAACCTGCAACCCTCAGCTGACACTGTCAAGGTTCAGTTCACAGTTGGCGACACATGAATTCCTACACCACAAACAGTACTACCACCGTCTTCTTCACACAGAGAAACGCCAAAGGTCTTCACAAACACGGTAATGCCAGCTCTGAAACACTGAATAGCGCCTTAAACTTGCAGACCACCGAGAGATGTTGGAGCAAAAACACCATTACCGTTTTCTACTGGTTAAATTATCACCTTTCACTTAAACCTTCACAAATTTCGCGCTATTTATTTTCTAAGACAGTCAAGAGTCAAAAAAAAAAAAATAATCATAATTCGCCACAGTTTAATGCTTAACATCCACAGGCACGGTATGTAGGCAATGGCAAAAGGTGTGGTGAGGGCTAGGTGCACGGGGCCCAACGTGTGTGGGCATGCGTGTGTTAACTTCTCACGCGGTATGAAGTGTAAGTTATTATCTCCTCACATATTCTCCTTTCATCTTCCCCCTTATCCTCTCCCCTGGTCCTCTTCACCTTATTCTCCCCTGGTCCTCTTCACCCTTATCCTCTCCCCCGGTCCTCTTCACCCTTATTCTCCCCCTGGTCCTCTTCACCCCTTATCCTCTCCCCTGGTCTCTTCTCCTCCCCCCTCTTACCCCTCCTCCCCTGGTCCTCTTCACCTATCCTCTCCCCTGGTCCTCTTACACTTCCCTCCCTGGTCCTCTTACACTATCCTCTCCTGAGTCTCTTACATATATCCTCTCCCCTGGTCCTCCTTACACTCTCCTCTAGTCCTCTCTGTCCTCCTGTCCTCTTACCTTATCCTCTCCCCTGGTCTCTCACCCCTTGTCCTCCCTAGTCCTCTTACATATCCTCTCCCCTGGTCCTCTTCACCCTTGTCTCTCCCTGGTCCTCTTCACCCTTATCTCTCCCCTGGTCCTCTTACTTATCCTCTCCTGGTCCTCTTCACCTTATCCTCTCCCCTGGTCTCTTCACCTTGTCCTCTCTGGTCCTCCTTACGCCTCCTCTCCCTAGTCTCTTCACCCCTCCCTGTCTCTCCCCTCTGTCCTCCCACCCCCACCTTATCCTCCCCCTTGTCCTCTTACCTATCCCTCCCCTGGTCCCTCTCTCCCCTCATCCCTCCCCTGTCCTCTCCCCATTCCTCCTTCTCTCCTGGTCTCTTCACCTTGTCCCCTCTCCCCCTGGTCCTCTTACACTTATCACTCTCCCTGGTCTCTTCACACCCTCCCCTCCTGCTCCCTCTTGCCTCCTCCTGGTCTCTTCACCCTTATCCTCCCCCTGGTCCTCTTCACCCTATCCTCCCCTGGTCCTCTTCCCCTATCCTCTCCCCTGGTTCCTCTTCACCTTCCCACGTCCTCCTACCTTGTCCCCTTCTCCCCTTATCCTCTCTAGTCCCTCTTACACCTGTCCTCTCCCCTAGGTCCTCCTCACATATTTCTCCCCCTGGTCTCTTCACCTATCCCTCCCCAGGTCCTCTCCCCTCACCCCTTACCCTCCTCTCCCCTGGTCCTCTTCACCCTGTATCCTCTCCCTGGTCTCTTCATCCTCTCCCTGGTCTCTTCACCCAGCCTCACAGTTCCTCTTCACACTGTCTCTCCCCATGGTCCTCTTCACCCTTATCCTCTCCTGGTCCTCTTCACCTTATCCTCTCCCTGCCCTCTTCCCTTATCCTCTCCCTGGTCCTCTTCACATGTCTCTCCCCTGGTCCTCTTCACCCTTATCTCCCCTAGTCCTCTTCACCCTTATCCTCTCCTGGTCCTCTTCACCCTATCCTCTCCCCGTCCTCTTCACCTTCTCCTCTCCCTGGTCCTCCTTCCCCTGTCCTCTCTAGTCCTCCTTCCCCCTTACTTCTCCTCTCCACCCCCCTCCTCTCCCCCCATTCACCTTACCTCTCCCCTGTCTCCTTTCCTTCTCCCCTAGTCCTCTCACCCTCTCTCCCCTTCCTCTTTACCCTTATCCTCTCCCTGGTCTCTTCACCCCTCATCTCTCCCTGGTCCTCTTACACCTTATCCTCTCCCCTCTTCCTTCTCCCCTGGTCTCTTACCCTCCTCCCCTGGTCCTCTTCCCTTGTCTCCCTGGTCCTCTTCACCCCTTCTCCCTGGTCTCTTCACCTATCCTCTCCCTGGTCCTCCCCTTATCCTCTCCCCTGGTCCTCTTCACCCCTTATCCTCTCCCCTGGTCTCTTCACCTTATCCTCTCCCCTGGTCCTCTTCACCCCTTATCCTCTCCCTGGTCCTCTTCACCCCTTATCCTCTCCTGGTCCTCTTCACCCTTATCCTCTCCTGGTCCTCTTCACTCCTTATCCTCTCCCCTGGTCCTCTTCACCCCTCCTCTCCCTGGTCCTCTTCACCTCTTATCCTCTCCCCTGGTCCTCTTCACCCTTATCCTCTCCCCTGGTCTCTTCACCCCTTATCCTCTCCTGGTCCTCTTCACCCCTTATCCTCTCCCCTGGTCTCTTCACCCCTTATCCTCTCCCTGGTCTCTTCACCCTATCTCTCCCCTGGTTCTCTCCCCTTCCTCTCCCTGGTCCTCTTCACCCCTTATCCTCTCCCTGGTCCTCTTCACCTTATCCTCTCCCCTGTCCTCTTCACCTTGTCCTCTCCCCTGGTCTCTTCACCCCTTATCCTCTCCCTGGTCCTCTTCCCCTTATCCTCTCCCCTGGTCCTCTTCACCTTATCCTCTCCCCTGGTCCTCTTACCTTCTCCCCTCTCCTTATCCTCTCCCCTGGTCCTCTTCCCCCTTATCCTCTCCCCTAGTCCTCTTCACCTTGCTCCTCTCCCCTGGTCCTCTTCACCTCTCATCCTCTCCCCTGGTCCTCTTCACCCTTATCCTCTCCCCTGGTCCTCTTCACCCTTATCCTCTCCCTGGTCCTCTTCACCCTTATCCTCTCCCTGGTCCTCTTCACCCCTGTCCTCTCCCTGGTCCTCTTCACCCTTGTCCTCTGGTCCTCTTCACCTTGTCCTCTCCTGGTCTCTTCACCCTTATCCTCTCCCTGGTCTCTTCCTTGTCTCTAGTCTCTTCCTCCTCTCCCCTGGTCCTCTTCACCTCATCTCTCCCCTGGTCCTCTTCACCCCTCCTCTCCCTAGTCCTCCCCTCTCCTCTCCCTGGTCCTCTTCCCCTTATCCTCTCCCTGGTCTCTTCACCCCTTGATCCTCTCTGGTCTCTTCACCTGTCTCTCCCCAGTCCTCTACCTGTCTCCTCTCCCTGGTCTCTTCACCTTATCCTCCCCTGGTCCTCTTCACCTTATCCTCTCCCCTGGTCTCTTCACCCTTGTCCTCTCCCCCTATTCTCTTCACCCCTTATCCTCTCCCCTGGTCCTCTTCACCCCTTATCCTCTCCCTGGTCCTCTTCACCCTTATCCTCTCCTGGTCCTCTTCACCCTTGTCCTCCCTGGTCCTCTTTACCTTCTATCTCCCTAGTCTCTTCACCCTTGTCCTCTCCCCTGGTCCTCTTCACCTTATCCTCTCCTGGTCCTCTTCACCTTGTCCTCTCTGGTCCTCTTCACCCCTTATCCTCTCCCCTGGTCTCTTCACTTATCCTCTCCCCTGGTCCTCTTACACCCTCCTCTCCCTGGTCCCTCTTCACCTTATCCTCTCTGGTCCTCTTCACCTTATCCTCTTCTCCCTAGTCCCTCTTACATATCCTCTCCCTGGTCCTCTTTACTTTCTCTCCTGGTCCTCTTCACCCCATACCTCTCCTGGTCCTCCACCTTATCCTCTCCCTGGTCTCCTGCTCCTCTCCTAATTCCTCTTCCCCTTATCTCTCCCCTGGTCTCTTCACCTTATCTCTCTGGTCTCTCTTACCCCTTATCCTCCCTGGTCCTCTTCACCTTGTCTCCTCCTGGTCCTCTTCACCTTATCCTCTCTGGTCCTCTTCACCCTTATCTCTCCAGTTCTTTCTCCTTAGCTCTCCCCTTCCTCTGCCCTCTCTCCACAGTCCTCTTCCCTTATCCTCCCCTGGTCTCTTCACCCCTGCTCCTCTCCCTGGTCCTCTTCCCCCTTATCTCTCCTGGTCCTCCTTCCATCTCTCCCCCTGGTCTCTTTACCTATCTCCCTGGTCTCTTCACTTATCCTCTCCTGGTCCTCTTCACCCCATCCTCTCCTGTGTCTTCACTTATCCTCTCCCCTGGGTCCTCTTCTTTGCCATCTCCCTGGTCCTCTTCACCCCTCACTCCCCTGGTCTCTTCCCTGTCTCCTGGTCACTCTTCCCTTATCCTCTCTGGTCCTCTTCACCTTATCCTCTCCTGGTCCTCCTTGTCTCTCCCCTGTCCTCTCTCTGGTCCTCTTCCTTATCTCCCCCTGGTCTCTTCTTTCCCCTCCTCTGATCCTCTTCCTCCTCCCTGGTCCTCTTCACCACCCTCCTCTCCCCGGTCCTCTTCACCCCTGTCCTCCCCCTCCTCCCTGGTCTCCCTCTTTCACTTATCCTCTCCTGGTCCTCTTCCTTTCCATCCTCTCCCTGGTCCTCTTACCTCCTCCCTCCCTGGTCCTCTTCCTCCCATCTCTCCCCTGGTCCTCTTCCACCCATCTCTCCCCTGGTCCTCCTTCACTGTCTCTCCCTGGTCCTCTTCCCTTATCCTCTCCTGGTCCTCCTTTCACCCTTATCCTCTCCCTGGTCCTCTTCACCCTTGTCCTCTCCCTGGTCCTCCTTATCCTCTCACCCCGTCATCTTTGTCTCCCTGGTCCTCTTCACCTTATCCTCTCCCTGGTCCTCTCACCCCATCCTCTCCCTGGTCCTCTTCACCCTTATCTCTCCCCCTGTCCTCTTCTTCCTTATCCTCTCCCCTGGTCCTCTTCACCTATCCTCCTGGTCTCCCTTATCTCTCCCCTGGTCCTCTTCACTTCTCTCCTCTCCCCTGGTCCTCTTCTATCCTCTCCCCTGGTCCTCTTCTACATACCTCTCCCTGGTCCTCTTCACCCTTATCCTCTCCCCCGGTCCTCTTCACTTCTCCTCCTCTCTGGTCCTCTTCACTTTATATCCCTCTCTCCCCTGGTCTCATATTTATATCTCTCCAATTCTCTCACCTTATCCTCTCTGGTCCTCCTTACCCTTATCCTCTCCCTGGTCCTCTTTACACTCCCCATTATATCCTTCTCCCTGGTCCTCTTCACCTTATCCTCTCCCCTGGTCCTCTTCACCCTTATCCTCTCCCTGGTCCTCTTCACCCTTATCCTCCTGGTTCCTCTTCACCCTTGTGCTGAGGTGACAATGACTTTTACCCTAAGGACAAACAACAATAAACTTTGAAGGTTGGGAGAACAAAAGTGTGTGTGTGTGTGGCAAAATAAAGACAGGTAGATCAGCGGGACTAACTCCTTCACACAACACACTGTGAGGTCATTAGCTCACTTCAGCTGTCTCCTTAGGTGAGGACAGGTGTTGTGAGGCGTGATCAGCGCATACGTTCACACTGCCACCACCTGGGTCTACATTCCTCTCCACAGACCCCTCCTCACATAGCAACTACCAACCTGTTTACCATGTATTCATTACTACTGTGTGTGTGAGTAAGAGAGAGAGAGAGAGAGATCATTCAACGTCTTGCGGCTAGTATAGTGCAGGTGAGTGGTGTTAACAATGAAGCAGGTATTCTTGGTGTGAAATTCAGCTATACTCTAAGACGACCTGTCCCTAACGTAGCAATTACACTCCTGGACAAGACAGAAGAGAGGGCGGGCTCAAAGGTGGACACCATCTGACAACAGAGTCAGAGTCATGTTGAAACACTTTAATATTTGAGGGTAATTTACTGCAGGTTCTGCACTTGGTCTCACTCCGGGCAAAACAACAAGACGGATCTTATGGCACAAAAAGTAATTATAACTTAGCGGTAACGTGCTCAAAAACACCCTGTCAACGGTGATCTATCCTCCTCCACATTACTAGCACCAGCTGCAGGTTTACAGCATATCGAAGGCCTCGTCTCCCTGTACCTGAAGCTTCACTAAACTTATATCTAATAGTTAAGGTGGACTACAGGGCGGTGTCAATAAGTACAATATACATCGAAGTCTAAGCCTTTTTTATATAGGGATATACTGGGACTGGGACAGCACTGGGACTGGCACTGCATTCGTCCACCTTTCACTTCCTTAACGGTAAAATTAGATACCTATTCTACCTCTGGGTCGACTGGGGGCGTCTTACTGCTGTAGAACTCAACCTGGAGGGGAGGGTGTTGGGTCAGGAGGCGAGCACACTGTTCGCCGCGACCCGTTGTCTGATAGGATTAGACTGTATAATGAAGTGAGCAGGATAACGTTGGTTTTCAAGACAATGGTTATTATCCCCGTCACCTTACTCATACATGTTGAGGGCTCCTCAAGCCTGCAGCACACAGTAGCTCTTTTACCGACGACTTAACACTATACATACTACTGGGGAGTGAGGTCAATTAACAAAAGCTTTCAGGAGAAAAACATAAGAGTGAACATAATAAGTTAGAAGCTGGTAGTATCATCAGTGGATACAGGGGTTAATTACGATGTTATTACACTTGTTCGATAGTTCATTTTCTTAATAAATGGAGAAAGAACCATTCGGTTTGACAACTTAACCATTTTCTACCAGCACACCTTAATAATGACTCTACACAACCTTCATCAGTGATTACAACAGGTAGATGGAAGGTAACAGCCAATATATATATATCAATAACCATCAAGGAGGAAAATTCTAAAAGAAAAAAAAATACTCTAGTCATTTTGAATAAGCGAAAATTTTCAATAATCAGGGATGTAAAAAATAAATGTTGGAGCAAAGTTTTTATAAACTCCACTGATTACACTGCTGATAAACTTGTTCCAAGACGCACAGAGAGGGACAAACAGCGTCTCATTATATATCCGACTTGGGGTTTTAAAAGGTTTGGCAAAGGGTACTATATACATATTCGTGTTGTTTACATATACCATCACTGAGGCACTACACCCATAAGGTCTATCCCAAATGATTGTTGATGTAGCCGACGTACAGTACACGGGAGAGAGACTCATACCGGTTACTACATAAAAAAAAATAATCTGCGGCGCCTTATCTAGCGGGTGGACCCACATAAACGTCAAGAACACAAAATACGACGCGGATTTGGTGAAAAATAATATCCGTTGGGTGAAGACACGATCGTCCGGCTCGGCAGCTGACTGAGACACGAGAGGTGGTGTGTCTCGCCTTACTGACCACAACAACAACTAACACAACACGACCAAAGAGTTACTTCAACTATAGAATTAATAATGCAGGGATAATATCAAGAAATATTAACGAACAAAATAAACGAATTCAAATTTTGTCACGTACTGTACAACTAGTTTATTGTGCATCCCCATACTCATCCTGGTGTGACAATGCTACTGGTGTTAAGAATGTGTATACCAGCATTCATAACCTACACCATGCTCAAAATAACCTGACGAGGAAAAAAATCTAGTCTATTATGAAGACCTGGTCGAGAATAAGGCGAGGAGGTATTTTCACCGAACAATCTAGAAATAAAACCAAATATCGTCACAACAGTCAGGGTCAAGTACTGTTAACCAGACGCCAGCACGAGACAAGGGGGTCACTGTTCACATCCTGGGTCGATGGCTGTGTGGAGGAGGTGGTTCCTCAGTATTATTCACAATAGAGTATTAGGTCACTGTTATGAGTCGAAGGATATAACGGTGTAATCGACTCATATGGTGGATTCTATATGTGTTTACAGATCATCTTTATGAGTCGAAGGTGAATAAACTCTCAAACTCACACGCTGAAAACTGTTGTGTACAAAAACATTACTCTGTACAAGCAATCATCCCTACAATCACCATACTAATACTACTCTCGATACAGTAAACTACCCTCACAATCACTACAACAATACGTCACCATTAAGTCTTCACGATAGCAAGACGTCGTCCTCCCCTCTCTCTCTCTCACAGGATTCTCCACTTCACGCGTCAAATTCCCCAACTTTGGATAATACGTTGAGTGTCAGACTGTCGGGAATATTTACACACTAGACCGATCTGTGCAGCGTATCATCATAATGGCGCTCTCACAAGATGTTTTTATTAGTAAGTTAGAGAAATTATTTCATTTTCGTGTCTCAGTTTAATGGAGACACTCAAAAGCCGTTATCTGAGATCTCGGAATTGTGAGAAGTTCTATTTGTGTCTCAGTTTAAAAGCGAACTATTCAAGGACTTATTGTTTTTTTTGCCAGGCAAGCGTGTAGATCAGGGGTGATAATCAGATGCAGTTAACATAAGGCAACCAGAAATTGCCACCAAGTTCACAATCAACCAGAAACGTTTCCAATACTACAGCTTTATTAGTGTGAAAATACTGTACGTTATTCCCAGGCGCCACTCAGTCCTGGCTACACCCCCGCCCACCCTTCCCAAAGCAAACCAGTCCTCCTCCGCCAGCCCACCAGCAGGCGCCTCCCCCAGCTTTTATCTCCCACCTCTCATCCCTCTCCTGTTACTCTCCCACCACCTCTTAGGCGCTCCTCTTCCTCTCACAGACGGATAGACTAAATTACCTTACACACACACACACACACACCACCGTCTCGTACCGTCTCTACATGCTACGACGACAAGTCACTTAGGACACCCACGCCAGAGCTTGAGGACCATCTACAACGCCTTTATTCTCTCCAAACTAACGTATGCGTCACCAGCCTGGTCGTCTTCTCTCAACTCAAAAGCAACGTCAGCTAGAAGGTACATAAAAGGGCCGCAGAATCATGTTCGGCGCAGAATACTCAGGCTACACCAACGCTCTCTCCACCCTGAAATGCAACCCTCAGTGACCTCCACCACCAAGCACTGAAGGTTTGGCGTGAACTACTGCACCACCCTCGTCATCACCACCTCCTGCAGCCCCCACCCCTCGCGCAGTCCGCCACTACAACAAAATTCAGCCCATAAGAGCCCGCACCGATAGATATAAAACAGCACCATCCCATCTATTGTTAAAATAATAAACAACTCCTGATTTATGTACTGCACAGCCCTGTAAATGTATTCAATGCATATTATATCATTATGTCTAAATCAAATGTAAGTCTGTATATTTTAGCCACCGACTGCAACTCTTAATAATAAACCGTTTATTATTATTATTATTACACATCAAGGCCCCTCCATGCCTCAGAGACACACTCTTGGGTCTCAAGTGTCGGTGACTCTGTGTGCGTGTTTCAATAATCCCTAACATCTTAAGGGAACACCTGAAGATTAAACACCTAGATTATTTTACCTAAAGATTTAACACACTAAGAGTACCTGGAAGTTTAGTTAGTTTAGGAAGAAGTGAAAGGTTGTAGGTTAGAAGAAGTAAGTAGTGTGTTTACCAATAACACCGACAAATATCCTACTAGTAACAATTATAAATAAATAATATATAATAATACTCTACAACTACTAACTATAATAATATACTGTACAAATTATATAAAGATACGACTAGTAACAATAAAAACATTCTCCACTAACCTCAACAACACCATTACCTTATGACTGATAACCGGATATACATACACAATTGGCTACCAAGATACTGTGTACACATGGCGATTAGTCCCTTATTGCTAGTCACTTAATGTATCCTCAAAGAACAGTGACACTCAAATGTATAACGACCTATTAGGCACTGTACTCGACCATCTTAACATATCAACTGCAACGTCAGGTACACATTGCACTGCTGGGTGATTGTGGGTGCCCTGCTCCACCACTCAACCGCCACACCCATGCGTACCAGCAACCCTTATGGCAGGAGACGAGTTGAATCAACTACCCAGCCGCCACACCCAGTCCTCATCAAGGACTTTTAAAGAGTGTACTAACTTCAATGCTCTCAAGGACTTCAAGTGAAACTGAAGATAAAGCAAAACTGTCTCCCTTTACACGATGTGCGACACCACCACCCCGATACTACACACACGTCACATCTCTCTTACACTCACCATCCCTCGCTGCCTCCTGCTCGCCACCCTCTCAACAAGACAGGTAGAGCTCTTGACCTATCACTGATTAACCTGACTAAGATACGTTTATCTGGCGGTAAATATACCACCAAGTCTTCTGAACCCCAAAAAACACTCATGGTTTCACTTCCGGGGTTCAGAGTCAGGGTTCGACACTGCTTTTTGTTCAAGTCGAAGCTTCAAAAAGTCACGAGTGTCATGTTTACATTGAACCTCTATTGGTGAACTCTGGTACTGTACAAACAAATTGGATCACCTGAGATTAACTACCCTAACGCTAACCTAAGCTCACCCTAACCTAACGCAAACCTAAGTTAACCCTAACCTAATCTAACACAAACCTAACCTAACCAAACCACCTCCCCCAAAATAGTGTAGAGTGGTTAATCTTAGTGAAGCTGTAGGAAATTCTTCAGGTGATGTCACAAAAATCTCACCTGGACTGTGGTACTATTAATTGGCTAATAGTGCCTTTAAAGACCCATTAACCCATTGAGTACGATAATAGCCCTTAAGCACGATGTTCTGATCCATTGAATACGATGACTTATTTCCTTGAGTACAATGACGTGTCTCTTGAATACGATGACTTATTCCTTGAGTACAATGATTAACTCTTTGAGTATGATTATTTAATTTTGAGTACGATGACTTGAATTAAACCTGTACTCAGAGGTTGGCACTATACTCAAAGGGTAGTGACAAAGGCCATTTACACTCGACGTTGATGGTTAATCCTTGATAAACTGATCAACACACACACACACACACCATCTGTCTACTAACTTGTCATCTTCATTTTTTATTCAATATTTTCTTTATTTTGTTAAGTCCGACTGATCATTACTGTGTTGAGACGAGAGGAGGATGGTCATGTGTACAGATGGCCGCCACCCTGACCTTTGACCAGGTGTTCCCACGTGTTATGTGATACGTCACCATTACTTCTCCGACTGTCACACCACCACATGTTAACTTGCCTCACACCAACACAAAACCCAGACATAAATTAGTAAACATAATAGGTATTATAATCATTATAAAATAAGCAAGACATCAACACAATTCCATAAGGCAATGACCGCACCTCCAGCCTCACAACACCACTCATGACCGCACCTCCAGCCTCACAACACCACTCATGACTGCACCTCCAGCCTCACAACACCACCATGACTGCACCTCCAGCCTCACAACACCACCATGACCGCACCTCCAGCCCCACAACACCACCATGACCGCACCTCCAGCCTCACAACACCACCATGACTGCACCTCCAACCCTCACAACACCACTCATGACTGCACCTCCAGCCTCACAACACCACCATGACCGCACCTCCAGCCTCACAACACCACCCATGACTGCACTCCAGCCTCACAACACCACCATGACTGCACCTCCAGCCCACAACACCACCATGACTGCACCTCCAACCTCACAACACCACCATGACAGCACCTCCAGCCTCACAACACCACCATGACCGCACTTCCAGCCTCACAACACCACCATGACTGCACCTCCAGCCTCACAACACCACCATGACAGCACTTCCAGCCTCACAACACGACCATGACAGCACCTCCAGCCTCACAACACCACCATAACCGCACCTCCAGCCTCACAACACCACCATGACCGCACCTCCAGCCTCCAACACCACCATGACTGCACCTCCAGCCTCACAACACCACCTGACCGCACCTCCAGCCTCACAACACCACCATGACCGCACCTCCAGCCTCACAACACCACCATGACTGCACCTCCAGCCTCACAACACCACCATGACCGCACCTCCAGCCTCACAACACCACCATGACTGCACCTCCAGCCTCCACAACACCACCATGACTGCACCTCCAGCCTCACAACACCATGACTGCACCTCCAGCCTCACAACACCACCATCTCAACCCAGTATATAATATAGGCTTTCCCACTTACCAACCTACAGGCTACACGACACACTCACACAGTTACGACAATTGCAGTTCATATTTGTACAGTTTTTGCGAGTACATTAATTTTAGTATTTGTTTACACTGTGTAATGTTGATGACCCTAGCTGACTGGTTGTTGTCAAGGTAAATACACACACACACACACACAGGTGGACGTGCCCTATCCCTCCTACAAGTCTGCCTCACCAACAATATTCTCACAAGAAAACAATACGTAACTAGTGATACATAAACCGTATCTTACTGACTCACTTTAAGCTTAGACACAAAGAAGGCGGCTAAATGAAGTCAAAAGTTGTGTACCGAGACTTAACAACTAGACTGAGGACATTCTCGTATCTCTGGTCCAGCTCACAGACGCTGGTACTACGACAAGGTATCTAATCAGGTAATGTCTCTCACTGTATTTGGGGATGCCATATTGAGAAAGTTAATTTTGAGTTTTAGCATAGAATACGGTCTGTGTGTGTGTGTGTGTGTGTGTGTGTGTGTGTTTTGTATATTTTCCTCCTGGTAAGACAAAGGGGGCAGTGGGAGGAGGGCGGTGGGGGGGGAGCGGTGGGGAGGGGCAGGGGCGTGTATAATGTACCTACCACCACTACTTGTTTTGCAAGCCTTTTCTTCCCTCAATTTCTCTCCCATCCTTCACTCTCAATCCATCACGTTTGAGGTTTTTCCCTCATTATCTTCGTCTCTCCTGTGCCCATAATTCTCGCGTCATCCATCATCCTCTGTTCCTCTTCGTTTTCTCTCTTATCACAGTAATTTGAGGGGGCGGGGATGCCAGGACACAGTCACTGGACAGACAGACAGACGAAAAGAAAGAAGAAAAATGGCAAATGAAATTCAACTTTCCAGCAAGTGCAGCGGTACTTAGCGTGGAAGAACAAATACTTATAATGTATACAGCCTTAACAACATCAACCTAGAAGTCGACTTGTGAAAGAGACACAGGGGTACTTGTAAGCGGCCTAGAAAACAGTGCGTTAATGTTCGAAATAAGGCAAACAGAGTATTGAGTTTTATATCACAAGTGTAAGTAACAAGAGTCCAGAGTGCAGGGTCTTATTGCAACCTATCTTGCGCTAGTCAGGCCACCTCGATTATGCGGTTTAAGTTTCACCAGTGCCCACTTATTATAGAATGGATATAAATTCACTAGAGTCGGTGCAGCGAAGAATGACAAAGAAAATGATTCGGGACTTGAAATCTTCCATATCAGGATAGGTTAAAGAAACTAAACTTGCATTCCTAGAAGAGACGAAGAGTGCGGGAGATGATAGAAGTATTTAAGTGGGTGAAAAGGAATCAATAAAAGGGGATATAGATAAAGAAGTTCTTATAATATCCGAGCAGGATAGGACTCGGAGCAACGGATTTAAGTTGAATAAGTTTAGGTTTAGGAGGGAGATAGGAAGGAACTGGTTCACAAATAGGGTGGTGGACAGAGTGGAACAAACTTAGCAACTTTGTAGTAAGTGCTGGAACTCTGGAAAGTTTCAAAAAGGGAGGCTAGATAATGGAGTTCATGGATGATAGAGTGGTAGTAACTCTCGATAGGAGCTGCCATGCACAGGCCAACCGGCCTGTGCAGACTCCTTATTTTCTTATGTTCTTATGTTCTTAGAAGAAAAGAAGAAAGAAGAAGAAAGAAACCCCTGAAAATGTAACTTTGCCACACCGTCAGGAATACCACCACCACCATATCATCTCCATCAAACTTCAAGGTCTTAAAACCAGAGATACCCACACTGTAGTCCCGGCACTGCCCTCACTAGTTAATTACGCCCAAAGAGAGCAGTGAAAATGCTCGTCAAAAAACAAAAACACGACGAAAAATTAAACCAGAGTATACGGTGCTTGTAATGACGTCGTGACGGTGCTTGTAATGACGCCGTGTATGATTAGAATGATGAAATGATTATGATTTAAGGAGTATGATAACTCGTACTAGTATAAGAAGAGTCATCTGATGGGGTACTACTCGAGACTGTGAGGGTGTATGACCTTGCTTAATTAGCGTGTAATTACAGCGAGGATATAATTAATGGATTGGTATAAATATTAGGTTGCTGAGACTGGGGTGAGGGGAGGGAGGTAATGTGGGCTTCAGGCTGGCAGGGTGTATGACCTTGTATGATCCAACGTGTAATTACTGTGATAATATAATTACGAGAGAGGGGGAAAAAGCTGTTGTTGTGAGGGTAGAGGCAGCACCCTCAGGACACACACCCTGGGCAGGATCTCCGTCATAATGGACAGTGGCGGGCAGGGGAGGTGGTGGCTGGTCTGTGTCCGGGGGCAGGGTCACGCTCTCCCACGGTACTGACATAATAAGGAGGTACAAGGGGAGATAATATGCGGTGGTACGGCGTGTGGTAGAAATACATGAGTATAGGGTACAGGTCAGGTATAAAGGGTGTACTATACTGGGAACAAAATGTAAGAGTACAGTGTAAATATACGACACCAGGTACAGGGGCACAGTACAGTACTTCTCTGAAATGACTTCGGGTATTATATGCACCAATACAGTCTACTGGGCCTAACGGCTTAACCTACCTAAACTAACTTAAGTTAACTAAACAAACCTTAACAAAACTTACCTATAACGATACCTTACCTTACCTTACCTTACCTAACCTATACATACCATTAGAAGTGGCGCAGCAGGTCCCAAAGGTTATAGAGTTCAGTCAATGGCCTATTATGTGTTAGGTAGTGGTGGTGCATCCATTACAACTGAGACCCATGTGACCAGCCACCACTAGCAGCAACCAAAACACACACACACACACACACACACACACCATGTAGGTAAGACGTAGGTAAACAAAACACACACACACACGACGTGAGGTAAACAAAACGCACGCACACACACACACACACACACACACACGACAACACTACCATCTGGCAGCTGTCGTCGTGGTCTACTACTGGGGTACAAGTTGCCGCCGCCAGCAAACATTGTCAGAGTCAACAACGAAGACATTTTTAGAGTTAGTTATTTTTTTGTGTGGGTTCTGTAGGTGGGTGAGTGTGTTGTGAGGTGTTAATGAAAGTGAGCAAGTGTGTTAATGGTGATTGAGTGAGTGAGTGAGTGAGTGTTTTTGTGGAGACTGGTGACTATGAGTGAGTGAGTGCTGTGGCGACTGGTGGGTGAGTGGTGGGTGAATGAGCAAGTTGTGGTGAAGTAAGTGAGTGAGAGTGTTGTGGTGACTGGCTACACAAGATAATCCTTCCTTTACGGTCATCATAAAAAAACTCTAATTATCGATTTAACTCACAAAAAATAATAATAATCTTCCCAACCCCTCCAAAATAATCGGATGATGAGCAGAAGACAAATTTAACAACAGAGAAACAAGATTCATACAATATTATAATATATCCACAGGACTTAAATTAAAAAAACTCTGATGTTTGCGGTGAAATTGTATCGTAGTATTATTTCTACGTTAGTTAAGTATCGTTTGAGAACTTTTACTGTATATTTAGATAAGAATACAATAGAGACATTTCTTGAGGATCTCCGTCTCCCTCCCGTCTCTTCCGTCACCACACACTCATTTAGACAGAATTATGACGAGTACCGTACCAAACTTAACAGTAGCTGGTCCACAATTTAACACCCACCATCACACCATACACCCCTCCCTCACACCCCACCACACCATACACCCTCCCTCACACCCCCACCACACCATGCACCCTCCCTCACACCCCCACCACACCATACACCCTCCCCTCACACCCCCACCACACCATACACCCTCCCTCCACCCCACCACACCATACACCCTCACACCCCCCACCACCATACACCCTCCCTCACCCCCACCACACCATACACCCTCCCTCACACCCCACCACACCATACACCCTCCCTCACACCCCACCACACCATACACCCTCAACAATACCAGGGCTGCCAACACCACAAAAACGCAGTAATTTACAATACCAGGGCTGCCAACACACCAAGGACTGGGGTTGGGGGAAGGAGGGAGGAGGGAGGGAAAGGAGAGGGGGCAACCACTTATGCCCAGCGTAAACACTTAGCGTGGGTGTTGACACAGTGCGAGGCTGTACTGTGTTGAGCCCGACCTGTACACAAGGTAGTGTATACCGTCACGAGGTAGTCTACACCTAAAAAGAATTAGTTTACACCGTCTCAACACTGGCGTCACGAGGTAGTCTACACCCTAAGGAGTAGTTTACACCGTCTCAACACTGGCGTCACGGGGTAGTCTACACCCTAAAGAATTGGTTTACCGTCTCAACTTACTGGCGTCTGAGGTAGTCTACACCCTAAGAATTAGTTTACACCGTCTCAACACTGGCGCGTCACGAGGGTAGTCTACACCCTAAAGAATTAGTTTACAAAATCTCAACACTGGCGTCACGGGTAGTCTACACCCTAAAATTAGTTTACACCGTCTCAACACTGGCGTCACGGTGGTAACACACTAGTTTACATTCACCAAACACAACCAAAGGATTTAATAAAAAAATGCAGAAAAACATGAAATGATCTGAATCTAAATTAAATAAATTAATATTTACTAACATTATACAATAAAAATATCCACGTAAAACTATCAAACATATTCTTCCTATTCAAAATTATTAATATTTCTTTTCTTTCTTTTTACATGTGATAAACGGGTACGTAAATATCCTATAGTATTTACAAAAAACACAACAACACAAGTCTACCTTAATCTTTTGCATAAGTTTTCATCGGTTAAAAACTCTTAAACGTTGTAGGTATAAAGGATTTACTTATTGCCTCGTCAATATGGTTAAGTACATCACATTTTACTTAGATCTGGGAAGTTAAGCTGAAGAAAAATTTGAAGAAAATGAAGAAAAGACTAAATAATGAAACAGGAGACAGTAAACAAAACACGAAAAAAAAATATTATTCTAATTTGAAATATTTATCTCTACTAAAGAAGTGATGTGATGTGACGCAACAATAACATTAAACAAATGGTAGAGGAAAAAAAAGTTGTTAAAGAGTATATTAAAGTAAATATTATTATAATTTAAGATAAGTAGAGTAAAACAGGGTGTTATAGAGTGTACTTGTGTAGTCCTCCTCACACTACATAAACAAAGTGTAAGTGCCGCCCTCATGCCTAAGTTGTTTACGAATTTGGTCGGAGCGCAAATTATTTTGACCCTCCCGACCCCAACTTGTTTATAGAAGAACTTTCCATTTTTACCCGTATTACTCGGTAGAGAGCTTAGGGAAGTTGTTTATACAAGGCATATACTTTAATTTAAAGCTTAATCGTACGTAACCACAACGTGTAGGCTGTTTACGACAACATAATTTGTAAAGTGAGGTTTGCCTCATACTAACGGAGCATAGACATGACTAAATCTTAATTACTGTTTTCTTGGTTAAGTAAGATTTATCATAGCAACGACGGGAAGCCGGAAAACGCACCCACACCGCCCCGACGCCTTGCAGCCTGGGGCCAACACTCCCACCTTCTTGGGTTAAATAGTCCCGCTGTCTCTGTAGGTGTGGCGGAGCATGACTGCATATTATGAACCAAGGCACAAACACGTCTGCAAAATAACGTCAAAGTTATCGTCTTTCCTTATAGCACAGAGGAAAGATTAACGAAGCAACCATAAAATCATGAGTCTGGTCACAGCACGGTTGATGGCAGTGTCACCACCGCCAGCAGTGATCAAATGTCATCATTGCCGGAGGAAGTGTCAGCGTGTGTTGGCGAGCAGAGTCGTGGGTGAGGTGTTTATGGTGTGTGTGTACAACTTAACAGGGCCACACTCCACATATATAACACACAGTAACACCAACACATCTTGCCCCCCTCCCCACCCTCGCCCCTCACCATATTACGCCAGTCATTACAATTTCGTTGCCATTTTAGCCGTCACCTTCATGTCGTAGTTGACGTAGACAGTAAAACTCACGTCGCAAATTGCATAAAAAATTGAAACTTTGAATGTCTGAGACCTTGGCGAGGTGATCCCACGTCACCGCCGCCTCTACTCTTGGCTGTCACACGGAGAAAGGTGACGCCATACCGCCCTCACTGAAACCACTTGGGTACACTTACGGGATATATTCAGAAAGGTTAATGTGTTCAGCTAACAGGGGAATCTGGCGCTAACGAATGTGTGTTGATGGTGTGAAAATGGACAAATATGTTTAGAATGTAGGTGTTAACAGCGACTTACTGAGTATTATTGTGTGTGTGTGTGTGTGTATGTGTGTGTGTATGTTTTTCGAGTACACATCACTTAATCTTCATTCGTTTTCATAACATTAACCACAATAACCGATAGAATTAATATAAAAGTTTATCTTAATTACAGCAGGTTACACAGTACAGGTGAGACTGCGACTGTACCCGGGCAAGACTACACTTCTCTCATCACAAAAGACAATTAGTGCAGTGAGGGGCGATAAAGGACCTCTCAGTCACCTCTATATCCGTCCACTAATCGTCCAGCACTACCAACACCCTAAACGACACAGAGTATCACGTACTACACCTGAGGGAAAAGATTTGTTCCTAATTAACATCACCATTATTTCAGGTTTAAATTTGGGTTTTATTATACTGTACTTAATGGTCGGTAAGTGACTGAGGGGTGACTGATACGATACGATGAAAACACACACACACACACACTACATCCTTGACCACCGAAGGGTCAAGACATTACCTGGCGCGCTCCTCTCGGAGCAGCCAGGTCAACTATTAAGATGGCCCATACACTCCCTCCCTGAACCCTCCTCCCCACCGGAATATCAGCAAGCTCTGCCAGAAGTTACAATTTCATTTTAGAAGAAATGGAACCAGTGTTAAACAGGGTGAACAGTGGTGAACAGTGCTTAAGTCGATGAGAACAACTCAGCAGTAACAGTCGTACCCAAGTTAACCTTCACACAGTGAGGTCAGGTACTGGTAACGGCCCGTGAGATTTAACAACAACCAGCGATGTGGTTAATCCGTCTACGATAGGAAGGCCTAAGACCAAACCTCACTCATATAACACCATCTGGCAGAGAATTGCACTACACCACATGTCCCTCATAACACCATCTTAATGGGAATTACTACACCACGTCAAGTCCCTCATCACACCATCTGTGAGAATTACTACTACTTGGCCCTCATAACACCATCTGTGGGAATTACTACACCACGTCAGGCCCCTCATAGCACCATCTGTGAGATTACTACACCATTTCCGCATCATCTGTGAGGTAATTACTACACCTGTGAGGTCCCCTCATAACACCATCTGTGAGGTAATTACTACACCACGTGAGGTCCTCATAACACCATCTGTGAAGGAATTACTACACCACGTGGGAAAGCCCCTCATAACACCATCTGCGAGGGAATTACTACACCACGCCAGGTCCCTCATAACACCATCTAAAGGGAACTACTACACCACTTGAATTCCTCCTAACATCATCTGGGAGGAGTTGCTACACTACGAGTTTGCTGTTCCAACACCTACATTAATCTGTATGTTCACTGTATGTTCCTTTACCTTTCTCTAATGAAGGCTTTTGTTAAACCACCAATGTATGTAATAAGTCATTTATGTCCAATGTATATTTTTCAGCCTTCCGGGCTGCAAAATTTTCAATAAACCGTTAATTTTATTATCATCATCATTACACACACACACACACGTTAGCCCTCACCGTAACAAATAAAACATTCGCATCAACGTAACAAATAACTAAAACGTAAATGAAGCAATAGTTACGTCTACAAGGGGGGTCCTTTATCATGACCCCCTCCCCCGTGTAGACCCCGCCCTTCATACTATTTCCAACAACATAATATTCCTTCTATTATTTTAAGTATTAACTAATCCCTTCACCCACTCTGGCTATGGTGTGTACAGTTAACTACTTAACTCCGTTCATACTCCCTTGGATCCCGACCCCAAGGGATTCAGACGAGTGAACCCGAACCAATAGACAGATACATTAATCTGTCCATGGATGCTTCGGATTCATGAGTCTGAATCTTGGGGGTTCCTGGTGCAGAGGGAGAGGCGAACGGACTTTTATTAACTGTGCAGTGTGTGTAATGGTGTACAGTTACGGACAAAGTTCCCTGGACATTTGGTAGTATTAGGTAGGTACTGGTAAGTTCTTGAGGATTTTATCTTATTTTTCTTTGTATTAGGGGTTGTTTTCTTCATATTGTGGTTCCGACAAACAATCAAATTTATGACCCAAAAATAAGTGCCAGATATTGCCACAATGCTGCAGAAATTTTGTCCTAACTATTACTACACAGCCTAAACCCGGACACTCCTTGGATCCTTCCAGACCTCTTTAAGACCTTCCTTAACCTCTCAAACTTTAAACAATTGTGTCGACTCTGTGTCCAAGAGTTTTAATTAAAGGTTAAAACTTGATTCAAAATATCATAGTCCAATTGAGCTAAAATAAAAAATAAAAACCAATCCTATGCACACTTCAGTATATATCACCTTACAGTATTCTCAAACATAAATAAAATAATAAAATAAGTGTATATTTCAGTATATATATTCCTTGTAGTAGTCTCAATAGTCAATCAACTCAGATATCAATGGCGTTCATTTGACCTGTCTATTAGGGCGATACGCAGTGGCAGGTGATCATATTGTTGAGCTGGAGGTTGGTCTGGTCCCTCCTGGCGGCGGTCTGGTCCCTCCTGGCGGCGGTCTGGTCCCCTCCTGGCGGCGGTCTGAGGGTCCCTCCTGGCGGCGGTCTGGTCCCTCCCTGGCGGCGGTCTGGTCCACTCTGGCGATTGTGGACCCTCCCGGCGGCGGTCTGGTCCCTCCTGGCGGCTGCTGGGGAGGGTGGGTGGTGGGTGGAGTGGAAGGAAAGTAGAATGGAGGTGGGGTGGAGAGCAGAGGAGGGTTAAGGGTGGAAGTGAAGAAGGAAGAATGGAGGGGAAGGAGGGGAGTGGAAGAAGAGGGTGGTGGGAATGGGTAAGAAGGAAGAGGAGTGAAAGGGAAGGTGGACTGGAGAGCGGAGGGAATGAAGCGCAGAAGGAAAGGAGGTGGAAGGAAGGGTGGAATGGAAAGGAGGTGGAATGGAAAGGAGATGGAATGGAAAGAAGGTGGAAGGGAAAGAAGGTGGAAGGGAAAGAAGGTGGAAGGGAAAGGCGGTGAAGGGAAAGGAGGTGGAAGGGAAGAAAAGAGAGGTGGAAGGGAAAGAAAGTGGAATGGAAAGGAGGTGGAATGGAAAGGAGGTGGAATGGAAAGGAGGTGGAAGAGGAAGGAAGGAAAGGGGTTGAGGAGAATAGGGGAACCCCACGTACCCCATTCAATTTCTACGCAAGTTCAATATTTCCTAACTTAGCCAGTCACTAAACCCCTCAACTAAGCTTCCCCTGTCGGTATAAACACCTTGCCAGGCTCTAATGAGAGCCCCTAAATGAGGTTCTGCAGCACTGATTGGCTCAATTTGAACCTCTGGGCGTCTGATTGGTAGGGTTCTATAGGCACCCCTTGACCACTGCCTCCTGTACCCTGTTCTATTCCATTGCTACAGTGGTTCATACTCCGCCATTAAAGTGCTATTATTACATTGCTACAGTATGGTTCATATTCCGCCATTAAAAGTGCTATTATTACATTGCTACAGTGGTTCCACATTCCTAACTGAAATTCTAGCACAAATTACGATGCATACTATCCCTCCATTGTTACATTGGGATCATACCGAACTTTGGAGCCATACAGAGTAGGTCTAAGCGCATCTCCCTCCCCCTCTACACTTCCACCAAGCAAAAAATTCCTGGATTCGCCCCCTTAATACCGGGATTACTGGGGACATGTACCGTATTTGGCAGTTTTCATTACAGCCTCTCGTGGGTCACACCGGGATTCGAGGAACATGTCCATTAAAATGGCCAACATTGACCCTCATGGCTATTGTACAGGACTTACCTGTCAGTTTATTGTGATAATTAAATTTATAGACGAGGGGAGGGAAAGGAGGAAGGGGAGTAGGGAGGAAGGGGAGGAAAGGAGGAGGAGAGGAGGGAAGGAGGAAGGGGAAGGGAAAGGAGGAAGGGGAAGGAAGGAGGAAGGGAGAGTAAGGAGGAGGAAAGAGGAGGGAAGGAGGGGGGTAAAGGAGGAAGGAGAGAGGAAAAGGAGGAAGAGATGGAAATGAAGTAAGAAGACAAAAAGAGGAGAGAAGGAAAGAAAAGAGAAGGAAGCAGAAAAGGAATGAATGAGAGGGAAAAGGGGAAAAATGAAGAAGGAATTAACAGAAGAAAAGATAAGTTATAATGGAACGAAAAAATGAATAAAAATAACAGGGAGATGAGAAAGGGGACAAATAATATATATAATAATAATAATAATAATAATAATAATAATAATAATAATAATAATAATAATATATATATATAATAATAAGATACTGTATTAGCCATAAAAAACTGAATGATCTAAATATAGCAAGCTGCTTTGTGGCAGTCTTATACATATAACAGCTATATACTGAATACATACAAGTATACTGTATACATACATCTATATATCAATTAGTAATCACGTCATACAAATTACAGACACGATAAAGTTCATGGTACATTAAAAAAACATCTCAAAGTAATTAGAAACATCCATTGGCAATCACCATTTTAAAATCCAGCATATAATGTATACCATCACCCAGGCTACACCTTATATCACCTTCCTGCTAGTTATAACAGCATAAACTATAGCAGTGATAAAGTGGTGGGTGACTGCAATATACATCAGGAGACCATTAGACTGACTACGGCCCCGATAATTAACTCCCAGATGAGGGGTATACAATGGACGCTCTCTGACGGCTGTGTGACAATGAAATTAATGCCACCATTATTGAGGGAGGGGTCAGGCACTACTGGGGTGCTGAGGGGGTGTTTGTGTATTAAGGGTGGGTGTTTTGTGTTGTGTCTATATCATCCGTCACTTAGGGAGGGAAATAAAAATAATATAAAAATTCTCACCAGCTCTAACAAAAATAATATAATCAATAAGTTAACAGTAACTCGTGGAACACCTGTGCTGTGTGAAGGACTATAGTAAGGTGGTGTTCTTTACATACATGAACATCAATAAAAACAAACTTGGGATTGAATTATCCATTGTTTCGGTAAAAATTTACAATATTTTTTTCTCAGGTCTTTATTATCGATGACAAATAGTGATTATGTAAAGTGGATTATATTTATTTTCAAATTTGATGAATTTTCAGCCGCCGGCTTTACGAAACAATTAAATAATTAAAACAGAAGTCCTTGTGCGGCCACCCATTCATGGCTGTAAGGTAAAGAGTTCCATGGCCCTTGCAGCCACTTAGGGTCAGTATGGATACAGCACACTTTAGAATAAGCCTTTGGTACACAAGGAAACAATGTGGCCAACACTACACTCACCGCCTTCACCTCTCCATCAAGGTACCCTTCCTGCAGTTGATCGACTGGGAGTTCCCAGGTGGCAACATCCACCCACAGGACAGGAGGCGAGCGTTATGTCCACTCGGCCGTAACATCCCCATAAACACACGCCGCCCTAACCCAGTAGTAGCCTGAAATCTGTTTAGTATCTTCATTAGCGTGTAAGTTATTGACTCTCCCGAGCTCGGGCTGTATACACCACCAGGGTTCTGCTCGGTCAAGTGTAACACAAGACTTGGTGTCGGGGGACGATTTATTGCTGTTCCGACTGTTGTTGTCGGTAACCTCTTGGTGACTCAACTTAGGGAGTAAGTCGTCGTATTTAAAGGATTAAGGCATCATACTCAAAGGGGTTAAGTTACTGTACTAATAAGGCCAACTCAATGGGCTAATTCCCTGTATTCAGATGGTTGGCATCGTACTCAAGGGGGTTAATTCTCCCGAGGTCAATGATACAGTTGTCGCAAAATGATCATTAATAATGTCTGTCTATTAAACCTCAATAAATAAGCACAGGTCTTTACACAGAGGCTCCCATTGACGCTGCCTGGCCACAAGAAAACCTACACAACTTTCTACTATTATGGAGATATTCCTTGGGTCAAACTTCACCCTTTCTCCCACCAGACACCGTACCCTCTGCCTTACTCTCAAATACTAAAAATTACAAAAATATATAAATTCATATAATACTAATGGTTTGTGGCCGTCAGAGATGTATAGGGATTTAGTTCTTATATATTTCAATCAAGCTTCCTAATACTGTAATTTGCACCTTGCCCTACCTTCACCTCTCTGACAGAAGATGACATATTTATAATTCTCAGGATGGTGTTAGTTGTAAGGGGTCCAAGTTCACGATAAAAACACGACTAAACCACAATATCTGTACATTTTTAACAAAGTGATGCATAATAGAGGAGATTGTGCCGACAAATTCTTCCTTGTGGCTCCACACACTGATGTTTTGAGCAGTGAAGCTAAAATAATAATTAGACCCAAATTGAACCCCACAAAAGACAAACAATGCACAAAAATACGATAGATACTATTTCACCCAAACAGGATTACTTCACAAAGATGGCAACCTCACCCCCACTAATGAAACTCAACAAAATTAAGAAAACGTCACAACAAAATACACATTTCAACATGGACCGGGGGCGGGAGACACTACAGTACAGTATACTGCCTGTAGGGGCAGGAGACACTACAGTACAGTATACTGCCTGTAGGGGCAGGGAGGAACACTACAGTACAGTATACTGCCTGTAGGGGCGGGAGACACTACAGTGCAGTATACTGCCTGTAGGGGGCGGGAGACACTACAGTACAGTATACTGCCTGTAGGGGCCGGGAGACACTACAGTACAGTATACTGCCTGTAGAGGCGGGAAGGAGAACACTACAGTACAGTATACTGCCTGTGAGGGGCGGGAGACTTGCTACAGTACAGTATACCTGCCTGTAAAGGGGCAGGGAGACACTACAGTACAGTATACTGCCTGTAGGGGGCGGAGACACTACAGTAGTATACTGCCTGTAGGGGCGGGAGACACTACAGTACAGTATACTGGCTGTAGGGGAGGGGGCAGGAGACACTACAGTACAGTATACTGGCTGTGGGGGCGGGAGACACTACAGTACAGTATACTGCCTGTAGGGGCAGGGAGACACTACAGTACAGTATACTGCCTGTGGGGGCGGGAGACACTACAGTACAGTATACTGCCTGTAGGGGGCGGGAGACACTACAGTACAGTATACTGGCTGTAGGGGCAGGAGAACACTACAGTACAGTGTATACTGGCTGTAGGGAGCAGGAGACACTACAGTACAGTATACCTGCTTACTTGCAGGGGCGGGAGACACTACAGTACATTATACTGCTTACTGTGAGGGCAGGAGACACTACAATTACAGTATACTGCCTGTAGGGGCGGGAGACACTACAGTACAGTATATGCACTGGCTGTAGGGGGCGGGAGACACTACAGTACAGTATACTGCCTGTAAGAGGGCAGGGGAACACTACAGTACAGTATACTGGCTGTAGGGGGCGGGGAGGACACTACAGTACAGTATACACCTGTAGGGGCGGGAGACACTACTGAGTACAGTATACTGCCTGTAGGAGGCAGGAGACACTACAGTACAGTATACCTGCCTGTAGGGGCGGGAGACACTACAGTACAGTATACTGCCTGTAGGGGCAGGAGACACTACAGTACAGTATACTGCCTGTAGGGGGGCGGGAGGTACTACAGTACAGTGTATACTGCCTGTAGGGGAGCGGGAGAACACTACAGTACAGTATACTGCCTGTAGGGGGCGGGAGACACTTTACAGTACAGTATACTGCCTGTAGAGGGCGGGAACACTACAATTACAGTATACTGCCTGTAGGGGCGGGAGACACTACAGTACAGTATACTGCCTGGCCAGAGCGGGAGACACTACGGTACAGCCTTGCTGCCTGTAGGGGCGGGAGACACTACAGTACAGTATACTGCCTGTAGGGGGCAGGAGACACTACAGTACAGTATACTGCCTGTAGAGGGCAGGAGACACTACAGTACAGTATACTGCCTGTGGGGGCGGGAGACACTACAGTACAGTATGCCTGTAGGGGGCGGGGAGACACTACAGTACAGTGGGAGACACTACAGTACAGCATACTGCCTGTAGGGGGCGGGAGACACCACAGCACAGCATACTGCCCAGGGGGGCGGGGAGACACTACAGCACAGCATACCGCCTGTAGGGTGGAGACACCACAGCACAGCATACTGCCTGTAGGGGGGCGGGACACTACAGCACAGCATACTGCCTGTGGGGTGGGAGACACTACAGCACAGCATACTGCCCTGTAGGGGGCGGGACACCACAGTCACAGCATACCGCCTGTAGGGGGTGGGAGACACTACAGCACAGCATACTGCCTGTAGGGGGGGGAGACACCACAGCACAGCATACCGCCTGTAGGGCGGAGACTACAGCACAGCATACCGCCCGTAGGGCGGGACACCTCACAGCACAGCATACTGCCTGTAGGGGCGGGAGACACCACAGCACAGCATACCGCCCAGGGTGGGAGACACCACAGCACAGCATACCGCCTGTAGGGGGCGGGAGACACGCAGCCAGCATACCGCCTGTGGGGGCGGAGACACCACAGCACAGCATACTGCCTGTAGGGAGTGGAGACACTACAGTACAGCATACCGCCTGTAGGGGCGGGGAGACACCACAGCACAGCATACCGCCTGTAGGGCGGGAGACACAGCACAGCATACCGCCCGTAGGGCGGGGAGACACCATACACAGCATACTGCCTGTAGGGGGTGGAGACACCACAGCACAGCATACCGCCCGTAGGGGGCGGGAGACACCACAGCACAGCATACCGCCTGTAGGGGGCGGGAGACACTACAGCACAGCATACCGCCTGTAGGGGGCGGGAGACACCACAGCACAGCATACCGCCCAGGCGGGAGACACTACAGCACAGCATACCGCCTGTAGGGGAGTGGAGACACCACAGCACAGCATACCGCCTGTAGGGGGAGTGGAGACACCACAGCACAGCATACCGCCTGTAGGGCGGGAGACCACAGCACAGCATACCGCAGGGGGTGGGAGACACTCACAGCACAGCATACCGCCCGTAGGGGGAGACCACAGCACAGCATACTGCCTGTAGGCGGGAGACACCACAGCACAGCATACCGCCTGTAGGGCGTGGAGACACTACAGCACAGCATACCGCCCGTAGGGCGGGAGACACAGCCAGCATACCGCCCGTAGGGGCGGGAGACACCACAGCACAGCATACTGCCCGTAGGGGGCGGGAGACACCACAGCACAGCATACTGCCTGTAGGGGGCGGGAGACACCACAGCACAGCATACCGCCTGTAGGGGCGGGAGACACCACAGCACAGCATACCGCCTGTAGGGGCGGAGACACTACAGTCAACAGCACCGCCTGTAGGGGGCGAGACACCACAGGACAGCATACCGCCTGTAGGGCGGGACACGCACAGCATCGCCCGAGGGGCGGGAGACACCACAGCACAGCATACCGCCTGTAGGGCGGGAAGACCACAGCACAGCATACCGCCTGTAGGGCGGAGACAGTACAGCATACTGCCTGTAGGGGGCGGGAGACACTACAGCACAGCATACCTGCCTGTAGGGGCGGGGAGACACCACAGCACAGCATACTGCCTGTAGGGGAGTGGAGACACTACAGCACAGCATACCGCCTGTAGGGGCGGGAGACACCACAGCACAGCATACCGCCCGTAGGGGAGACACAGCACAGCATACGCCTGTAGGGGGTGGGAGACACTACAGTACAGTATACTGCCTGTAGTGGGAGACAGCAACAGCATACCGCCTGTAGGGCGGGAGACACTACAGCACAGCATACTGCCTGTAGGGGGGTGGGAGACACCACAGCACAGCATACCGCCTGTAGGGTGGGAGACAGCACAGCATACTGCCTGTAGGGGGCGGGAGACACTACAGCACAGCATACTGCCCAGGGGGCGGGAGACACTACAGCACAGCATACCGCCCGTGGAGACACTACAGTACAGCATACCTGTAGGGGGCGGAGACACTACAGCACAGCATACTGCCTGTAGGGGGCGGGGACACTACAGCACAGCATACTGCCTGTAGGGGGCGGGAGACACTACAGGCAGCATACTGCCCTGTAGGGGCGGGAGACCACAGCACAGCATACCGCCTGTAGGGGGCGGGAGACACCACAGACAGCATACTGCCTGTGGCGGGGAGACACTACAGCACAGCATACTGCCTGTAGGGGGTGGGAGACACTCAGCCAGCATACTGCCCAGGTGGGAGACACTACAGTGCCAGCATACTGCCTAGGGGAGGGAGACACTACAGTACAGCATACTGCCCAGGGGCGGGAGACACCACAGCACAGCATACCGCCCAGGGGCGGGAGACACTACAGCACAGCATACTGCCTGTAGGGGAGGGGAGACACTACAGCACAGCATACCGCCTAGGGGGTGGGAGACACTACAGACAGCATACCGCCTGTAGGGCGGGAGACACCACAGCACAGCATACTGCCTGTAGGGGCGGGAGACACCACAGCACAGCATACTGCCTGTAGGGGCGGGAGACACCACAGCACAGCATACCGCCTGTAGGGGGGGAGACACCACAGCACAGCATACTGCCCTGTGGGAGTGGAGACACTACAGCACAGCATACTGCCTGTAGGGGTGGGGAGACACTCACAGCACAGCATACCGCCTGGGGGCGGAGATACAGCACAGCATACTGCCCGTGGGGGGGGAGACACTCACAGCACAGCATACTGCCTGTAGGGCGGGGAGACACTCCAGCACAGCATACTGCCTGTAGGGGCGGGAGACACTACAGCACAGCATACCGCCTAGGGCGTGGACACTACAGCACAGCATACTGCCTGTAGGGGGAGACACCAGCAGCATACTGCCTGTAGGGGG
>NW_024756545.1:0-18995 GCF_018991925.1 Homarus americanus | reverse complement strand
TCATCATCACCATCATCATCATCATCATCATCATCACCATCATCATCATCATCATCATCACCATCATCATCATCATCATCATCATCATCATTTTATTTATTTATTTATTTATTTATTTATTTATTTGTGAGATGTTGTTCATTTTTTCTATTTGTTCAGTGGTATAGTAAAATATCTATTTAAAGGACTCCTTGGAGATGAAAGTCCATTATATCGAATGGTTCGTTAGATGTAAAACCCCCATCTAACTGATTATATGGAGATGAAAGTCCATTATATCGAGGGTTCACTGTATCAAGCTATCCTAGCAATGTTTCTTCCCGTGCAAATCATCATCTCCCCCGGTTTGCTAATACGTGCTGGGTTAGGTTAGGTTAGGTTAGGTTAGGTTAGGTTAGGTTAGGTTAGGTTATAATAAACACAAGTAAATATTCTCATTTTGGATATGGAAGACTACCGCCCTATAATATTTACCACACAACAACGAACCTTTACTTAACCACACTAAAGCGCGAGTAACCAAGAACAGGTCATTAAATGCATGATCCGACTCTTGAGGAACAAAAACCTATGAAACCTGTCACGCGCAGATATTTACTAATAGTTAGGTCAGCAAAGGCCGGTTTGGATTGATGAAACTCTTGAAATGATTTTGTGTGTGTGTGCGCATGTGTAATAATGATAGCACTAATAATAATAATAATAATAATAAACGGTTTATTAATAGAGTTGCAGCCGGTGGCTGAACATATACAGACTTACATTTGATTTAGACATAATGATATAATATGCATTGAATACATTTACAGGGCTGTACAGTACATAAATCAGGAGTTGTTTATTATTTTAACAATAGATGGGATGGTACTGTTCTTATATCTATCGGTGCGGGCTCTTATGGGCTGAATTTTGTTGTAGTGGCTGACTGCGCGAGGTGGGTGGGGGGCTGCTGGTGGCAGGAGGTGGCGATGACGAGGGTGGTGCAGTAGTTGGCTGCCAAGCCTTTGGGTGTGTGTGTGTGTGTGTGTGTGTGTGTGAGAGAGTAAATTCATCAAGACCGGTATTCACACAGGTGGGTCAAACAGCCAGTAGTAGTGTTGGTGACGTGGCTGACCTGTTGATCACTCCGCCATGAGTAAAAGCACCTCAAGTAGCACACCTGAGCAGCAGCGTAAACCCTCAAGTCTTTCCCTTCAACAAAATAATAATATATAAATAAATATTTACGTCAGGCTGCTTCCTTCACAGTATTAACACACACTCATACACTCAACAAGATAAACTAAATTTCTAGTTTTCATTTTACCAAGAAATTGAGGAAAATGAGGAAAGATTCAATTAACTCATAACTTATTAAAACAGTCTGGAGCCGAAGGAATCTGCCAGGAACTATGTAAACAACTCATAGTTACATTAACCTAATTTACCTGAAGATCACTACAACTAGAGTCTTCAATTGTCCTTGGCAGTCCACAGCTTCATATAGTAAACTGTACAAAAAGGTCAAACACCCTATACCTGACAAAAAAAACCACTTCATCATATTTGCTCCACAAGACACCCTGACGACAATGAAATACAGGACCTTTTTGTGGTGGTGGCGTGTGACATATTGACAACTAGATCAGGATTCACCTCTTCTACTATCATTTCCAAGATTTCCAACGTCTCTATTCGGTTCGTCCTCTCGAGACTTGTCAACTTGAGCAACTGAGACGATCAAGTTCAGGTATAAAGTGTCGCACCTTTTCGAGGGTTGTTAGGTCTTTCTGTAGGTTAGTTTAGGTTAGGTCATTATTCAGTAGCCTGGGGCGGGGCGAGAGTTATAAAGCTGTAGGAACATTTTCTCATCATTCAGAAGTACTTTACGACTTACAGATCCTGGAGTTTGATTGCATGCTTTTCTTCACTACTGGTCTATCACGACGCCTAGTTGTTGAGGACGCTAACGTAAGGACTGGAGAACACCCCTGCGTCTTCCACCTGAGAGAGAGAGAGAGAGAGAGAGAGAGAGAGAGAGAGAGAGAGAGAGGACAATTTTATATTTTTATTATTAAAATCATTAAATAAAGACTCAGGTGTAGCGTGATAGTACCAGGTAAATAAGAACATTAATTAACAGCCTCCCCCACCCCTCACGGGAGAGTCTACCTGCAGAAAATGGCGCAGCTGTACTTAGACCCATCATCGCTGTAATAAACGACCCATTTACGATGAAGCTAGACGATACTGGCAATGAACCAAGAGTAACAAGTTCGCAACAGTAATATTAAGTGTATAAGCTGTAAATAACCTAACCTACCGCCATCTTGACACCACACATATCCAAAGCACAGTCTCTCTCTCTCTCTCTCTCTCTCTCTCTCTCTCTCTCTCTCAGTCTGTCTGTTTACTATGCATGGCTACACTTTGCTTTAGACAGATCTGATATGCATATGTAATAAGCCCAGAGAATTAACACGGACGTCTAAGATAGGTGGACGCCCCCTGTACACGATGAAGTTTTTCAACATGCTTGCAATATTGTGCGTCTGTGTGGCTGTCTTGGTTTCATCAACTTTTTTGTTTTAACATAAGTAGCTGAAATTTGGTTTGGTTATGTAAACAGTGTTAATAATGCTGTTGTTGGGGGTGTTGTGTCTGTGGCCGTTCTGATCAACTGTACTTTGTCGAAACATAAGAGGACAACTCCGGTTACCATGTTATTTATTACTAAACAATGATGTCAGATTTGTTATGGTCAAATATATAACTGACTCCTGTACAGTAAAGAGCAGCACACTACAACATTTCCGTGTTTCCGTGATTGGTTGTGTTTTGTTGACCTTTGAGTAAAAACTTTAATCGAATGTTTGAGCATCGGAGGCCCTAGGGTACAGCCAAGAGCTGCGAGAGAAGAATTATCCCGAAAAAATACAAATTATATATCTCACTATACTGAACCCCGTTACTCTAATCTGTAAGTCCACGAGGTGCCCTCAGCAGTAGTTCTGACAGTACTGGCACCGGGATCCTAAAATGTTGAACACTGTATTAACTACCCACACCCACGAGACACAGTCGAGTGTTGGTCACAATAAGAATAAAAGTAATATTGCATTAGAAGACTGTCAACAGAGCCAGTGAGAAACAATAGTAGAAAGACAACGAAATATTGTAGTGAGTGTCAGGTGTTAAAGCTGCATCAGACACAACTCTTGTTTTCGTTTACAGGAGCTGGTCAGAGTTGAGTGTTGGACGCCCACGGGGATAATATCTCTCTAGATATCACTATATCTTCATACTTGCTGCATAACTAACACATTATCAGCGTTGTTGCGACAGGAGTGGTGGAGTCAACTTGCTACTACACAGTCCGATGCAAAGTTGGTGAAGCAATAAATCCTGATATTTGCATTTTTATGATATCAAGCATCATGGAATCTATGTTTTCCGTGTTTAATAAATTCTTTAATATACATTTAAGAGCCAAAGGTTGTCTTAAAACCAACAACATAGGCATGAATATTAAATGTGATATAATTCACCAGGTTCCCACTGCGTATCGTGTTGTACTAAACACAAAACCACTTGAGGTATTCATTAATCACTCGGGAATACCTGACTTTCTAATACCTTAGCTCTAAGGTACCGAAGGTTTAATTGTGATTGTAATCGTCCCTGTGATCGCCTCCCGCCCCCTCACCCCCGGGTAGGGTTGCCGTTCTTGGCCTGAGCCTCCCTGTGTGGAGCCGTGGTGGCGAGAGCACCCAGGCGCTGCCCTACGGAGGGACAAGATCCATTCATCTGCGCCTGACCGGTCCTTGCTCCCTCCTACCTACAACGTCTGCTACCATTACCTTTATGGAACTTCACTAAATTAAAGAATAGATCGCTCGTTGTCTATTGACTGCTCCGACACAACACTCGCTGTACCTCTCCCTCAGTGCCTCTGGACACCACACCCGGTAGCCTAACCACTCTGTGTGTAACAGCGAAACTGTAGCCTCGACAATTATTCCCATCTCTGCTGACCAACGAGACGAATGGTTGACAATGAGCTGCATCACGCGGACTATCTATCAAAGCGGCACAAGCGATGGCGTTTAGCTATTATTTGCAACACTTAGTAAGTTTCTCTGTCACCAATTTGACAAAAAGGTGTACTGAAACACAAAGGTTAGGTGAGAAGTGTTTGTTTGACCCCAGATATAATTTTGCCTATCCAGCCAACAAGGTTATTACTTACGCGGTGCCAGGTCAGGGTGGAAGAGCGAGGGGAGGGGGAGATGGGAGACAATTTTAGGGAGGGAAGAAAGTATCTCAGGCGTCATCAGAGGGCGGCATGAAAACGAGAGTAACTTGTCAAAATGGGCGAGGACAAGAAGTCAGGTATGGAGGCATAAGGATGTCAGAGGATGTGTCGCGAGGTTCAGAGACATCAGATCATGCATCATTAGGGAGATAGGTGTCAACTAATACGTCTTAGATGTCCGCTGGTACAGTACGTCAAGGGTGTCAGCTGCAATATCGAGCGGCTGGAGAGAGGAGAGGAGTGTATCATCTCCCAGCTAAGTTAAGTTCCTCCGCCCAAGCTGGAGGACCTACCCGGTTATTAGTAAAGGCTCGGGCAGTATAATCACACTGGCTGCTCGATACATCAGGCGTCGCTCCCTCTACCGCCCTCCCTGGCCCTCTCATCATCACCTGCTACACACCGCTCGCTCCACACCCTGCGTCTTCAAACAGCATCTACCTCCTAGCAGATGAAGTCAATGGTAACACTCAGATAAAAAATACATTGGATTCCTTGTTATTCATAAGATTAATTTTGCATTGAAAATAAGCCATTTTTTCAAGAGTGTAGTGAATACAAGAAATAAAGCAAGCAATAAATCTCCGGTTTTGATTAACTGTGTAAGGTATTAGATGCACCGCAGGAGAGCTACCACGTCTGGGCCAGGGGTGGAGAGAGAGAGAGAGAGAGAGAGAGAGAGAGAGAGAGAGAGAGAGAGATATTCCTTGCCCCCGTGGTCCACAGGTCAGGCTGGCGGGGACAGGGAATTAGCTTCACCAGTACCGATATGATCTCCCGCTGCAACAACCGTCAGGGTAAGGCCGGTATTACCCCCAGGTGCATTATGTTTACACTGCTGGTATAACGCTACTCTGGCCCACTGTGTGTGTGTGTGTGTGTGTGTGTGTGTGTGTGTGTGTGTGTGTGTGTAAAACAAAACGAATGACCCATAGAGCTAACCTAACTACTGTAGATCAAAGGTCAAATCATATTCTTAAATACAGCATAAGGTCAAAACAGCCTCAACTACGGCCCATACGTAAGTTAACTCACAACTACACAACACCGTCATAACTGGATACTGAATATGAACTTAGACATTAGAACTAGTTGGTAAATGGAAAATTAACCTGAGGTGTATTTGCTTAAGCTGTATTTTGGAGGGAACAAAATTTACAACCCCCTAAATCTGACGATGATCCAATTATCTTTGAGATCGGTTATATACAGTATAATCGGAAACTACAATTATAGATAATCCTTTGATCTTCTGAATAATGTATAAGCCGATAATTGATCTCGGGATAAACACAATGACTTGACGCCAGATTTTTCAGGACAGGAGATAATTTGTCACTTGTAAATCAGTGCCATAAAAAATAACACGGCCACAGCAACACACAGGCCGGCCCTAGGGCCACCATGGCGTGAATTTGTTAAAGGTGTAGAAGCAGCCGTCAACACAACAACCACACCCTGAGTGAACGAGTTGCATGAATCAGTGTCAAGGAATTGTCCGAGAAGACCGGACAACTCACCAACTGCACTGGCTAACCATTACCCCGGAATACAATCCGGGGGTCGAACTCGGGTGCACTCGCTTGCTGACCATTACACAGTAGGTCGCCACATACATACATTACTTACATACATACATCATAAAACACAACTCAATAATAAATACATCAGGAGTCTCATACATTACATATCCTTCATTAACACACAACACAGGTACTAAACACCTCAAACATATTGACACACTCACCATCACTAAGGAGTATCACCTTTTCCTTCGTATACAAGTAACCATCAATGACGTCAATATGTAAAAATCAAATATGAACACAATACACTAATTAACCTGTGCTTCTGATGGATCAAGGTGTAAGGGTTACCCGCCAGGTATGAGGTGTTGGTATTACTGCAAATAACATCAGGGACATTGAAGATAAAAAAGAAGGGGATTTTTTTGTTGGTCATTGCCACCCCAGACGATGTTTAATGCCCCGTTAACGTCTGGCGTTCACTGGTTTCTGGTCATATTATTTCATCTTGTGTTGTTTAAATTAATAGAAGTTAATTGGTTGAGTTTTGAGGTTTTTAGCGACAGTTTCTTTACTAATGTTTTAACTTGTTTGTTATAATGATCAATTGATTGGTTGTTTTTGGTGAGAAGTGCCGGCCTTGACCTGAGAGAGAGAGAGAGAGAGAGAGAGAGAGAGAGAGAGTGAGAGAATCTGTAGGGAACTTGACATAAAACTCTCTTGACATAACCCGCAGTAACTTTACCTTATCCTCACTACATAAAGTTAGATTTACTGAAACATTGAATAACAACATAAACAGCAAGACACTTTTATCAACAAAAGTTTTTCATTATAACAATACTTCTAGAAAGTTTTCCTTTTCCACAATAGATTCAGCTGTTTTTCCGCGTCATATGGACAGGTTTTTGCATACAATTTCGGGTACATAATTTCCCTTACCATTAGAATCCCCGCCAACATAGTTTAAATAATAAGCTGCGTAAATATTTTCAATTACTCGTGCTGGCCACACATACGCATACATTTCAATACGCAGCGTCTGGTATTATTCCCAAATACCTGTGGCGTATGATATATGCTACGCTTTGAATACCGAGTTCCAGCCACTGCTTTATTAACATACTGTTGGGAGGTTCACCTGTCAATGATGGTTCCTGGTGTTGTAAAGAAAACCTAACCTAACCACCTGACTCTCCCTCCCCCGACCTGCTTATCATAAACCTCACCACCCGGGGTAAAACACACTATACACAAGGTAGTCTTATCTTGCTTACGTAATATATTGTTGTGTAGGAGACTGTGGAAACAACGCCCCTTTTAAAGCCTCTCATCCACCTGTAAGTGTGTCAACAGGAAGGAATCGAATACTCATTAGTAGTGTTTAGTTAGTTTTACAAGGTGAAGTTTACCTCGTGACCTACATCAAACTGAACACTAAGGTAATGATAACAATTAAACACACAGACTGGATCATAAAGTTGCCCAAAGTAAATTTTAAAGACAGAAGGAAGACTCCAAGCACAGAGTCTGGCGTGATTTGAGCATTAGTGGTTACCTTCACCACAAGCACCAGCCAAGCGATTATTGACAGGGAGAGAGAAGTGGGCCCTGGGATTATAACAATAACAGAGGTGCTAACGTCATAAAAGCTACGACACAAGTTCTCTCGGTAACTCGCTCCAAAAAGTATCTTCAGGGAGAGGTCCGATGAATTTAAAAATGAACACTGCGACTCCTGTTGTCTCGGTAGGGTTGTCAAAATTCTCCGTCCGTTGTGTCATATTGTCTAACACAAAATTGTAAAGATACCTTTTGGAGTTAGTCTACAAGGAAGAGCTCTCACAGATTTTAAACAGTATAGTTGACAGTAATGAAACATCCAGCTGACATCTTTCTTGTTTACAGAGTGTTCCGTGGCGGACTTCGTTAGCAGTTCAGGCTCCGAGAAGATCCCGTATGTGTACATGCCCATGAAGCATCAGCTGGTCCACCCCACAGCTGAGGTCGCCCTTCTAGGTGAGTCTCAATCTTCACATGATTATTATATGTAACAGGAGGAAGAAGTGTATACTGGGTCCTCCTCCTTCAGAGTAAAGGAGCTCAGTAGGTCCTCCTTCCTTAGAGAGCCTCAACCATCAGCTGAACTATTCTGGAGTTAAACTAAAAGTCCACAATGAGTTTTTCTTCCTTTATCAGAAGCACCAACACCCACTAACCTAATGAGCGACAAACAGAGACAAATAACACCAACAGTCTGTAGATCAAGATGGGATTACAGAAGACATTACTACCCTGGAGTCAGTCAGTGGCACTCAGGCTGTCTAATGATCATTCCATTAGTGGAGGTGTTATGTAATCATCCGCCCTGTGTGGTTTAGGCTCCCTTTAACCTCAGTTAGTATTATGCTGCTCTGGTTGTTCGTGACCAGGTGAGGAGCGGTGCCAAGCCTCCCAACCTTCTCTTGTATTACCTGTGTGGATTAACCTTTAATTACCTTCTGTACTGTATTGTTTATCTCTATCCCACCTTTGGTATTTAATTAAAAAGTCAAGAAACACATAATTTAATTATAACGTAGAAAAACTAAGATATTGTTCAGTGTGTAAATAATATAGAGATCACCTGAGGATAAGACACCCCGGATTATTTCACCTGTTGATTAAGTAATAATCGAGGACACTGTTGCAGGTCTGGAACACGGCGGGTCTCCTGTGTTGTCCCCCGTGTGTGTGATCACCAAGGGCACCATCCTCACTCATGATGGCTGGCAGAATATGGCCAACACCTCCACCTTTGAGCCTCCCTTCAGGTAAGTTACTTCTCTTCCTCTTTCTCCACCTCCTCCTGCTCCTCCTCCTTACCCACCACCCCCCTCCTCCTCACATCATAACTACGCTGTTGTTTCCAATGTTTTGTGATCACAGGTAGCAGTGTTAGTATCCTCTCCATCTCTCTCTACACCACAGACTGTTTCGGGACAGTGGGATTTACGTACGTACAGTCACCAAACATGTCGAGTAAGACTGTCAGTAGATGATTAATGGAGACACTAGTAGGAATAGTCTCTCTCACTATCTCTCACACTCTCTCACTATCTCTCACACGTGGTCTAAGAAAATCTCTCACTATTTCTACCAACAAGTGAGAAGAAAATCGTTTAATAATTTAAATAAAATAATTGTAAAAAGTGCATTGTTGTTTTCGTTACTCTCTCTCTCTCTCTCTCTCTCTCTCTCTCTCTCTCTCTCTCTCTCTCTCTCATGTCCTTCTTCCCTTGAGGCTATAAATTTTCCTTTCATTAATCTCCTACATAATAGACAAACACAGACAGATAACAGAAACAGATTGCTATATATCACGGTAACGTCCGTACCATATCTCAAAAAAGTATCGGTCCACACTAAGAGACCACGGATGATACATACTGGGACATGCATTTACTTTGGTATATAGTTTAATACAAGTGATCGCGGGCACGTTCGTGCCCACTGAAAGTTTGAACGCTCGTGCTTGGCTAGCGTACAGCGAATGAGGGTGCGCCAAGTCCGTAGACTTGCATTTTTAATTGGGGTGCGCCAAGTCCGTAGACTTGCATCGTTTTCCATCGTAAATAAAATGGTTAATTAATGCCTTCCTAAAGAAACCATCGACATGGGACCAGGTTTGTTCCACTCCACGAAGTTTTTGCGATTTTTCCACCAAGTTTGATTAAAAACGATTGTGCCGTTTCTGCTGCCCAGAACAGACAGACAGACAGACAGACAGACGCCTAGTCCTTTAGTATATTAGATAAGTAATGCAATATGTATTTATTTGGGTGTAATTAATATAATGTTCGGTTACCGAATGTCGTAAGATCAGTATGCCACAGAGCCACGCCTATCAACACTCCCTGGACACAGAGCCACGCATACCAACCATCCTGGGCTACAGAGACAGGCATACCAACTGGCCGGCGAGAGAGGTAACCTGTCTAGTGTGTCCAAAATATTAACACTCGACAAATATGTATGATTTGATTTTATGTGGTGTAAACACGTGTTCCTCCAAAGGTATATCATCACTGTTTTGTCTCTTTGATTAATAATGAAAGGATAATGTAGAGTAAAAATGATCATAAGTTGGATAATGTGAGAAAAAATAAAATAATAAATATATCAACGTCGCCCATTTGTGAACTATTTCTCATTAAGAGTTACGCCTTAAAGTAAAGACCCCTCGACTAAAGCCCCTGATCGAGTATAAGAAAGTCCAATGATCGAGAATAACAAAGTACCCTAATCGAGTATAGCAAAGCCCCCTGATCGAGTATAACAAAGTCCCCTGATCGAGTATAAGAAAGTCACCTGATCGAGTATAACAAAACCCTTGATCGAGTTTAACAAAGGCCCCTAATCGAGTATAAATAAACTCCTGGTCGAGTATAACAAAGTCCCCTGATCGAGTATAAGAAAGTCCCTGATCGAGTATAACAAAGTCCCCTGAACGATTATAATAAAGGCCCTTGATCGAGTATGCAACAAGGTTCCTGATCGAGTATAACAGCGTCTCATCGAGTATAACAAAGTCCCCTGATCGAGAATAACAAAGTCCCCTGATCGAGTATAACAAAGGCCCCTGATCGAGTTTAACAGAGGCCCATGATCGAGTATAACAAAGTCCCCTGGTCGAGTATAACAAAGGCCCCTCATCGAGTTTAACAAAGGCCCCTCATCGAGTATAACAAAGTTCCCTGTTCGAGTATAACAAACTCCCCTTGTCGAGTATAACAAAGTCCCCTGATCGAGTATAACAAAGTCCCCTGATCGAGTATAACAAAGTCCCCTGAACGAATATAACAAAGGCCCCTGATCAAGTATAACAAAGCGCCCTGATCGAGTATAACAAAGGCCCCTCATCGACTATAACAAAATCCCCTGATCGAGTATAACAAAGTCCCCTGGTCGAGTATAACAAAGGCCCCACATCGAGTTTAACAAAGCCCCCTGATCAAGTATAACAAAGACCCCTGATCGAGTATAACAAAGTCCCCTGATCAAGTTTAACAAAGTCCCCTGAACGAGTATAACAAAGTCCCCTGATCGAGTATAACAAAGTCCCCTAATCGGGTATAACAAAGGCCCCTGATCGAGTATAACAAAGTTTCCTGATCGAGTAAAACAAAGCCCCCTGATCGAGTATAACAAAGTCCCTGATCGAGTATAACAAAGTCCCTGATCAAGTATAACAAAGTCCCCTATTCGAGAATAACAAAGTCCCCTGATTGAGTATAAAAATGGCCCCAAATCGAGTAGCACAAAGTCCCCTCATCGAATATAACAGAGTTCCCTGATCGAGTATAACAAAGCCCCCTCATCGAGTATAACAAAGTCCCCTGCTCGAGGATAACAAAGTCCTTGATCGAGTATAACAAAGTCCCCTGATCGAGTACAACAAAGGACTTTGATCGCGTATAACAAAGGCACCTCATTGAGTATAACAAATTCCCCTGATCGAGTATAACAAAGTCCCCTGATCGAGTATAACAAAGTCCCCTGATTGAGTATAAAAAGTCCCCTGATCGAGTATAACAAAGTCCCCTGAACGATTATAACAAAGTCCCCTGATCGAGTATAACAAAGTCCCCTGAACGATTTTAACAAAGGCCCCTCATCAAGCATAACAAATTCCCCTGATCGAGTATAACAAAGCCCCCTCATCGAGAATAACAAAGTCCCCTGATCAAGTATAACAAAGTCCCGTGAACGAGTATAACAAAGTCCCCTGATCGAGTATAACAAACTCCCCTTGTCGAGTAGAACAAAGACCGTTCATCGAGTATAACAAAGGCCCCTCATCGAGTATAACAATGTCCCATGATCGAGAATAACAAAGTCCCCTCATCGAATATAACAAAGTCCCCTGATCGAGTATAACAAAGTCCCCTGATCGTGTATAACAAAGTCCCCTGATCGAGTATAACAAAGTCCCCTGAACGATTATAACAAAGGCCCGTGATCGAGTATAACAAAGTTTTCTGATCGAGTAAAACAAAGCCCCCTGATCGAGTATAACAAAGTCTCAAGATCGAGTATAACAAAGTCCCCTGATCGAGTATAACAAAGGCCCCTGATCCAGTGTAACAAATGCCCCTGATCGAATATAACAAAGGCGCCTGAACGAGTATAACAATGGACCCTTATCAAGTATAATAAAGTTCCCAGATCGAGTATAACAAAGCCCCCTGATCGAGTATAACAAAGTCACCACTGATCGAGAATAACAAAGTCCCCTGATCGAGTATAACAAAGCCCCCTGATCAAGTATAACAAAGGCCCCTCATCGAGTATAACAATGTCCCATGATCGAGAATAACAAAGTCCCCTCATCGAATATAACAAAGTCCCCTGATCGAGTATAACAAAGTCCCCTAATCAAGTATAACAAAGTCCCCTGATCGAGTATAACAAAGGCCCCTGATCAAGTATAACAAAGTCCCCTGATCGAGTATAACAAAGTCCCCTGATCGAGTATAACAAAGTCCCCTGATCGAGTATAACAAACTCCCCTGGTCGAGAATAACAAAGTCCCCTGATCGAGTATAACAAAGTCCCCTGATCGAGTATAACAAAGTCGCCTGAACGATTATAACAAAAACCCCTATTCGAGTATAACAAAGTCCCCTAATCGAGTATAAAAATGACCCCTAATCGAGTATAAAAAAGTCCCCTCATCCAGTATAACAAAGTCCCCTGATCGAGTATAACAGAGCCCCCTCACCGAGAATAACAAAGTCCCCTCATCGAATATAACAAAGTCCCCTAATCGAGTATAACAAAGTACCCTGATCGAGTATAACAAAGTCCCCTGATCGAATATAACAAAGTCCCCTGAACGAGTATAACAAACTCCCCTGGTCGAGTAAAACAAAATCTCCTCATCGAGTATAACAAAGTCCCCTGATCGAGTATAACAAAGTCGCCTGAACGATTATAACAAAGTCCCCTATTCGAGTATAACAAAGTCCCCTGATCGAGTATAAAAATGGCCCCTAATCGAGTATAACAAAGTCCCCTGAACGATTATAGCAAAGGACCCTGATCGAATATAACAAAGTTTCCTGATCGAGTAAAACAAAGCCCCCTGATCGAGTATAACAAAGTCCCCTAATCGAGTATGACAAAGGCCCCTGTTCGAGTTTAACAAAGGCCCCTCATCGAGTATAACAAATTCCCCCGGTCGAGTATAACAAAGGCATACCTGATCGAATATAACAAAGGCGCCTGACCGAGTATAACAAAGACCCTCATCGAGTATAACAAAGTTCCCTGATCGAGTATAACAAAGCCCACTGATCGAGTATAACAAAGTCCCCCTGATCGAGAATAACAAAGTCCCCTGATCGAGTATAACAAAGCCCCCTGATCAAGTATAACAAAGGCCTCTGATCGAGTATAACAAAGAACCCTGGTCGAGTATAACAAAGTCCCCTGATCGAGTAAAACAAAGGCCCCTGATCGAGTATAACAAAGGCCCCTGATCGAGTATAACAAAGTCCCCTGGTCGAGTATAACAAAGTCCCCTAATCGAGTTTAACAAAGGCCCCTGATCGAGTATAACAAAGTCCCATAATCGAGAATAACAAAGTCCCCTCATCGAGTATAACAATGTCCCCTGATCGAATATAACAAAATCGAGTATAACAAAGTCCCTGAATCGAGTATAACAAACTCCCCTGGTCGAGTATAACAAAGTCCCCTATCGAGTATAACAAAGTCCCCTGATCGAGTATAACAAAGTCGCCTGAACGATTATAACAAAGTCCCTATTCGAGTATAACAATCGAGTCCCCTGATCGAGTATAACAAAGCCCTCATCGAGTATAACAAAGTCCCCTGATCGAGGATAACAAAGTCGTTGATCGAGTATAACAAAGTCCCCTGATCGAGTATAACAAAGTCTCCTGATCGAGTATAACACAGTCCCCTGATCGAGTATAACGAAGGCCTCTGAATGAGTATAACAAAGTCTCCTGATCGAGTGTAACACAGTCCCCTGATCGAGTATAATGAAGGCCTCTGATCGAGTATAACAAAGGCCCCTCATCGAGTATAACAAAGTCCCCTGATCGAGTATAACAAAGTCCCCTGACAGAGTATAACAAAGTCGCTTGAACGATTATAAAAAGTCCCCTATTCGAGTATAACAAAGTCCCCTGATCGAGTATAAAAATGGCCCCTAATCGAGTATAACAAAGTCCCCTCATCGAGTATAACAAAGTCCCCTGATCGAGTATAACAAAGCCCCCTCATCGAGTATAACAAAGTCCCCTGATCGAGGATAACAAAGTCGTTGATCGAGTATAACAAAGTCCCCTGATCGAGTATAACAAAGTCTTGATCGAGTATAACTCCCCTGATCGAGTATAACAAAGTCTCCTGATCGAGTATAGTCCCTGATCGAGTATAACGAGGGCCAAGTCCCCTGATCGAGTATAACAAAGCCCCTCATCGAGTATAACAAAGTCCCCTGATCGAGTATAACAAAGTCCCTGATCAGGCCCGAGAATAACAAAGTCCCCAGATTGAGCATAACAACGCCCCTGATCGAGTATAACAAAGTCCCCTGATTGAGTATAACAAAAGCCCCTGATCGAGTTTAACAAAGGCCCCTAATCGCGTATAACAAACTTCCCTGGTCGAGTATAACAAAGTCCCCTGATCGTGTATAACAAAGTCCCCTCATCGAGTATAACAATGTCCCCTTAACGATTATAACAAAGGCCTCTGATCGAGTATAACAAGGTTCCCTGATCGAGTATAACAAAGCCCCCTCATCGAGTATAACAAAGTCCCCTGATCGAGAATAACAAAGTCCCCTGATCGAGTATAAAAAGGCCCCTCATCGAGTTTAACAGAGGCCCATGATCGAGTATAACAAACTCCCCTGGTCGAGTAAAACAAAGTCTCCTCATCGAGTATAACAAAGTCCCCTGATCGAGTATAACAAAGTCGCCTGAACGATTATAACAAAGTCCCCTATTCGAGTATAAAAAAGTCCCCTGATCGAGTATATAAATGGCCCCTAATCGAGTATAACAAAGTCCCCTGATCGAGAAAAACAAATTCCCCTGATCGAGTATAACAAAGGCCCCTGATCGGAGGCAACAAAGCCCTCATCAAGGCATAACATAGGCCCTTAATCGAGGGCAACAAAGACCCTGGTCGAGTATAAATAAGTCTCCTGATCGAGCATAAATAAAGGCCCTGATCGAGGTCACAAAGGCCTGGATCGAGTATATACAAAGTCCCTGTTTCCGAGTATAGCACAAAGTCCTCGATCGAGTATAACAGCGTCTCTGATCGAGTATAACAAAGTCCTGCGATCGAGAATAACAAAGTCTCATCGAAGATAACAAAGTCCGCCGATCGAGTATACCAAAGTCCCCTGATCGAGTAGAACAAAGTCCCTCATCGAGTATAACAAATGGCCCTTCATCGAGTATAGGCAACAAAGTCCCTGGTCGAGTATAACAAAGTCCCCTGATCGAGTATAACAAAGTCTCGAACGATTATAACAAAGGCCCTGATCAAGAGTAACAAAGCCTCTGATCGAGTATAACAAAGCCCTCATAGTATAACACACCCCGGATTTCATATAACAGTCCCCTGATCGGGTATAACAAACTCCCCTGATCGAGTATAACAGCGCTCATCATCGACTATAACAAAGTACCATGATCGGGAGAAGTACCATGATCGAGTATAACAAAGGCCCCTCATCGAGTATAACAGCAATTCTGATCGAGTATAACAAAGCCCTGAACGATTATAACAAAGGCCCTGATCATATAACAAAGCCCCCTGATCGAGTATAACAAAAGCCCTGATCGAGTATAACAAAGTCCCCGATCAAGTTTAACAAAGTTTCCTGAACGAGTATAACAAAGTCCCTGATCGAGTATAACAAAGTCCCCTGATCGAGTATAACAAAGGACTCTGATCGAGTATAACAAAGCCCTCATTGAGTATAACAAAGTCCCCTGATCGAGTATAACAAAACCCTGATCGAGTATAACAAAGTCCACTGAACGATTATAACAGCGCCCTGATCGAGTTTACGAAAGTTCCCTGATCGAGTATAACAAAGCCACCTGATCGAGTATAACAAAGTCCCGTGATCGAGTATAACAGAAACCACTGAACGATTATAACAAAGGCCCCTGATCGAGTATACGAAAGTTCCTGATCGAGTATAACAAAGCCACCTGATCGAGTATAACAAAGTCCCGTGATCGAGTATAACAAATTCTGATCGAGTATAACAAAAGCTCCTGATCGAGTTTAACAAAGGCCCTAATCGAGTATAACAAACTCCCTGGTCGAGTATAAAAAGTCCTTGATCGAGTATAACAAAGTCCCTGAACGATTATAACAAAGTTCCTCATCGAGTATAACAAAGCCCTCATCGAGTATAACAAAGTCCCCTGATCGAGAATAACAAAGTCCCTGATCTAGTATAACCAAGGCCCTGGTCGATTATAACAAAGGCCCTGATCAAGTATAACAAAGTCCCTGATCGAGTATAACAAAGGCCCCTGATCGAGTATAACAAAGGCCCGTGATTGAGTATAAAGTCACTGGTCGAGTATAACAAAGTCCCCTAATCGAGTATAACAAAGGCCCTGATCGAGTATAACAAAGTCCAATAATCGAGAATAAGAAAGTCCTCATCGAATATAACAAAGTCCCTGATCGAGATAACAAAGTCCCCTGATCGAGTATAACAAAGTCCCTTGATCGAGTATAACAAACTCCGGTCGAGTATAACAAAGTTCCCTGATCGAGTATAAAAAGTCCAATGATCGAGAATAACAAAGTACCCTAATCGAGTAGAGCAAAGCCCCTGATCGAGTATAACAAAGTCCCCTGATCGAGTATAACAAAGTCCCCTGATCGAGTATAAAAGCCCCTGATCGAGTTTAACAAAGGCCCCTAATCGAGTATAACAAACTCCCCTGGTCGAGTATAACAAAGTCCCCTGATCGAGTATAACAAAGTCCCCTGATCAAGTATAACAAAGTCCCTGAACGATTATAACAAAGGCCCCTGATCGAGTAAAACAAGGTTCCTGATCGAGTATAACAAAGCCCCCTGATCGAGTATAACAAAGTCCCTGATCGAGAATAACAGTCCCTGATCGAGTATAAAGAGCCCCTGATCGAACAAAGTCCCTGATCGAGTATAACAAAGGCCACTGATCGAGTATAACAAACTCCCCTGATCGAGTATAACAAAGTCTAATCATCGAGTTTAACAAAGTCCTCTAATTGAGAATAAGAAAGGCCTTTGATCGAGTTTAACAAAGGCCCCTGTTCGAGTATAACAAATGCCTCTAAAAGAGTATAACAAAAGCCACTTTTCGAGTACAACAAAGTCCCCTAATCGAGTATAACAAAGGCCCTTGATCGAGGATAACAAAGTCCCCTGATCGAGTATAACAGAGTCCCCTCCTCGAGTATAACAGGCTGCCCTAATCGAGTGTAACAAAGTCCCCTGATCGAGTATAACAAAGTCCCCTGATCGAGTATAACAAAGGCCTCTGATCGAGTTTAAGAAAGGCCCCTCATCGAGTATAACAAAGTCCCTGGTTGGAGTATAACAAGGCCCTAATCAGAGTTTAACAGGGCTGATCGAGTATAAAAAAGTCCCTGGTCGAGGGATAACAAAGAGTCCCTGATCGAGTATAACAAAGTTCCTGATCGAGTATAACAAGGCCCTGATCCGAGTATAACAAGGCCCTGATCGAGTATAACAAAGGCCCCTGATCGAGTATAACAAAGGCCCCTGATCGAGAATAACAAAGGCCCCTCATCGAGTGTAACAAAGTCCCATGATCGAGTATAACAAAGTCCCTTCATCGAATATAACAAAGTCCCCTGATCGAGTATAACAAAGTTTCCTGATCGAGTATAACAAAGGCCCCTAATCGAGTATAACAAAGGCCCCTAATCGAGTATAACAAAGTCCCATGATCGAGTATAACAAAGTCCCCTGGTCGAGTATAACAAAGGCCCCTAATCGAATATAACAAATACGCCTGAACGAGTATAACAAAGGCCCTTGATCGAGTATTTCAAAGTTCCCTGATCGGGTATAACAAAGTCCCCTGATCGAGTATAACAAAGGCCTCTGATCGAGTTTAACAAAGTCCCCTGATCGAGTATAACAAAGTCCCCTCACCGAGTATAACAAAGTCCCCTGATCGAGAATAACAAAGACCCCTGATCGAGTATAATAAACTCCCCTGGTCGAGGATAACAAAGTCCCCTCATCGAATATAACAAAGTCCCCTCATCGAGCATAACAAAGCCACTTGATCGAGTATAACAGAGTCCCCTCATCGAGTATAACAAAGGCCCCTCATCGAGTATAACAAAGTCCCATGATCGAGTATAACAAAGTCCCCTCATCGAATATAACAAAGTCCCCTGCTCGAGTATAACAAAGACTCCTGGTCGATTATAACAAAGTCCCCTCATCGAGTATAACAAAGGTCCCTGATCGAGTATAACAAAGGCCCCTGATCGAATATAACAAAAGCCACTGATCGAGTATAACAAACTCCCCTGATCGAGTATAACAAAGTCTAATCATCGAGTTTAACAAAGTCCTCTAATCGAGAATAACAAAGGCCTTTGATCGAATTTAACAAAGGCCCCTGTTCGAGTATAACAAATGCCTCTAAAAGAGTATAACAAAAGCCACTTTTCGAGTACAACAAAGTCCCCTGATCGAGTATAACAAAGGCCCCTGATCGAGGATAACAAAGTCCCCTGATTGAGTATAACAGAGTCCCCTCCTCGAGTATAACAGACTGCCCTAATCGAGTGTAACAAAGTCCCCTGATCGAGTATAACAAAGTCCCCTGATCGAGTATAACAAAGGCCTCTGATCGAGAATAACAAAAGGGTACAGTCAGGTATAAGCAGCCCTGATCAAAGTATAACAAAGGCCCCTGATCGATGTATAACAAGAGTTCCTGATCGACTATAGCAAAGGCCCTGATCGAGGTATAACAAGGCCTCTGATCGAGTTTAGCAAGTCCTGATCGTGTATAACAAGTCTCCTCACCAGTTTACAGTCGTCCCTGATCCAGAGTATAACAAAAGTCCCTGATCGAGTATAACAAA
>NW_024756544.1:0-11289 GCF_018991925.1 Homarus americanus | reverse complement strand
GTGACAAGAACTCAATCAGTTCAGTTCAATCGCAATTACATTTACAGTTTTATCATTTATTCATTTACGTAACACCTACAGAGTTTCTAGGCATATATTACCACGTACGCAAAACAGTCTGAGGACAAAAACAAAAGAACTTACAAATTACAGAACTGAATTAAGCCGGTAATAACTTTTTTCTCTCCTAGGCGACTTAAACGGCAACAATATAACCATCTCCCAATTACTCTCCCCGTTGCCGTTCTTATAATATCTCCCTTAATTCTCCCCACATCTCCTCCCTTGTCCTCTTCCTATACACCCTCCCTCCCCCAGAATTAAGCCTCCACCCCTCCCCCCCCCCTTCTGCCCACCCATCGGGATGTTTACGCGGGGCGACACAGCAACTTGATGGCGACATTCCCCAGGGAGACAGCACACGGGAGGTCCCGGCCAGACCAGTAATGACTACATTTGTCTCTCCCTCAGCCATCACTGTTCATGACTACCCCGCTCTCACACGGGGCCAAATGCAATGGGAATTGTGCCTCCCAAAATTATGTAGATTTTCTTCCTCTTTCACTTGCCTCCAGAGAAAAAAATAATTGCAAATACAGTTGGGATAAAAATGTAAATGACTGGGGTATATATTAGGCAAGAAAAATTAGTCGTTGTTAAGGATAAAAAAAAAATATTGTGAGTTGTTAGTGAATGAACCTTCAGTTTCACGTAAACATAACAAGAACAAAAGAAATTTACTGTTGGCATAAAATTAACCAACAAAAAGAAGAAACAATAATGTCAACATGAAGACCGCAAACAAGAAATTGGTGGGCCTATTTATTTTTGGTTCACAAAAAAATATAAAGATGAAAATATAAATATTGTAAATTTACATCTTTAGTGTTGTCTGGTTTAATTAACTATAATTTTGTTGCAATAACCTCCCAAAATATTCTGAAGCGTTGATCTTTGACAACAAATGGCCATGTGGTGGACGGATCCATTAGTCGTGTTAAACTGAGAAAGTCATAAGAGGAAATATATACAGATGAACTTGGTCCTTATTTAGTGACTAACATTATAAATAAATAAAGCACAATTGATATGACTAAAATGATCCAAGTACAGCCATGAATATTCAACTTGAACCAACACAATTTGCATACCTGCCGTGCCATAATGTCTACTGAACGCCAGAGTTGGAGTCATAGTAAAGACACAAGTCTTCACTATACTATCTCACCATGAGGCGCTCCTGCAGCGCTGCCAGTGGATAAAGTTATTTGGTAATCCACGACTTGTTGTCACTGAAGGAATGACGTCTCGTGGTTTCATAACTAAGACGTTGATTCTATCTTTATATTTGTTAAATGTTACAAAATACAGCCAACATTATGTAGCGAGAGCGATTTAATAAAGATATTAAAACGGAAAAGCTGTAAAGAACACACACCTCCCACTGCACTAGCTGAGTAAACCATCTCCTAAGAACTTGTCCCTAAGAAGATTAACACACAGTTCCCTCCCGCAGTTTAGGACCACGGAAGCCCCCAATAGCCTCGAGAGGTTTCTATAAGAATGATCATCAAACACAATCAATAAAAAGTACTTTCCCTCACATCCCTACAAGCAAAATCAAAACCCAAAAGTGAAAATATTCATAAGAATACTCGGCCTCTTACTGTGCCACACAAACAATGTTCCATAGATCCTAAGCACTCATGACGTTAGCTCACTATACAAATGAGTGACCAATAATATAATATAAAAAGAATAAGGTACTTCATATAAATTTATTACCTACGAGATCTAAGGCAGAGAGACAAGTGATACATTTCAGGAGAGTAAAGTTCACTTGAAACATTAATAAAATCTGCAGACATTTAGCAAAAAAAAAAAATTTTAATGTCTCTCGTGGGAGGAGAAAATCTCTTAAAGTATATTGTGTCCATCTTTTTTTATACTAGCAGGTACGAAAATTTTAGATCTTTTTTTAGTAACTTCTCCCAGGTGAGCAGTAACGAGAGAGAGAGAGAGAGAGAGAGAGAGAGAGAGAGAGAGAGAGAGAGAGAGAGAGAGACGTTATATATTTAGGTGTAATGAAGAGAATGTTATTGGTAAACAAGATCAGTGGCTACCGGTCCTCCTCATGGGCAAAGACTATAAGCGCGACTTCCACTCAATAGACAGACAGACAGACAGACAGATAGACAGGGACCACAAATGCGAGAGTTAATCCCCAATTCATCATATTCTACACGCAATGCGACATAATTATCAGTTTTCCCCCAATGTTTTCTACTTCACTAAATACGTTTCATGGTCAACATTTTACTATCGTGATTTTTATTTATTGCTTCTGGAGTGTAAGAATGGTTTCATTGGTGATATCTGCAACACATAGAACCGACAAGTTCATTCAGAATCCAGTTACATGTTTTGGGATGCAGTTACTTGGGAATTTTCTGCTCGTGTATTATTAAGAGATTAATTCAAGTCTTATCTCTGTCATTATATCTAGTCTCCTGAACTTAATGGTTGGGTTAACATTTTGTAATTAATGATACCGCTGTCAGGCCACAACGCCAAGATAAAACGTATAGTACATGGTGGATGAGGTGTGTGTGTGTGTGTGTGTGTGTGTGTGTGTGTGTGGCGGTGGTGGCGTTAGTGGCGGCGGTGGTGGCGTTAGTGGCGGCGGTGGTGGCGTTAGTGGCGGCGGTGGTGGCGTTAGTGGCGGCGGTGGTGGCGTTAGTGGCGGCGGTGGCGGCGGTGGTGGCGTTAGGGCGGCGGTGGTGGCGTTAGTGGCGGCGGTGGTGGCGTTAGTGGCGGCGGTGGTACGCGGTGGCGGCGGTGGTGGCGTTAGTGGCGGCGGTGGTGACGTTAGTGGCGGCGGTGGTGACGTTAGTGGCGGCGGTGGTGGCGTTAGTGGCGGCGGTGGTGGCGTTAGTGGCGGCGGTGGTGGCGTTATGGCGGCGGTGGTGACGTTAGTGCGGCGGTGGTGACGTTAGTGGCGGTGGTGGCGGCGGTGGTGACGTTAGTGGCGGCGGTGGTGACGTTAGTGGCGGCGGTGGTGACGTTAGTGGCGGCGTGGTGACGTTAGTGGCGGCGGTGGTGGCGTTAGGTGGCGGCGGTGGTGGCGTTAGTGGCGGCGGTGGTGGCGTTCGTGGCGGCGGTGGTGGCGTTAGTGGCGGCGGTAGGCGTTAGTGGCGGCGGTGGTGGCGTTAGTGGCGGCGGTGGTGGCGTTAGTGGCGGCGGTGGTGACGTTAGTGGCGGCGGGAGTTAACTAGCCACTATGACCACCAAAGGCACGAAGGAGGGAGGGAGGGAGGGAGGGAGGGAGGGAGAACACGAAGAAGCAACACGAAAAAAAATAAAACTAATTAAAGAGATGATACGACAAGTTAAGAAACATATAAGAAGAATATAAGAATGTATAATGGGAAAAGGGAAATAATAAAAAGGAATAGAAAATGAAAGAAGAAATTAATAAAACAAGAGATGACGTCAATTAATGCTTGAGGATAAAAGTTTAGCTATGAATACCCAACCAGTCGACCCAGGGAGGAGGAGGGTGAGAGAAGGAGTAGGAGGGGGGGGGAGAAGGAGGAGGCGGGTAAGGAGGGTAAGGAGGAGAAGGAGAGGAGAGGAGGAGGACAAGGAAACGAGGAGAAAACAAGGGGGCGAGAAGAGGAGGAGAAGGAGGAGGAGGAATAGAAAACTGCAAGAAAAATGGAGAGGCGGTGAAAGGATACGAAAAGAGAAGAATAAAATGAGGCATTAGGAGATGTAAAAATAAATAAATAAGGAGAGGGAGATGAGAGGGAACAGAGAAGAATCGAGAAAACCTGAAATAGAAAGAGGGATGAAATAAGTACAAAATAATAAAAACACAAACAAAGAAGAATGGATAATAAAAGGGACTTAAGAGAGAAAGTAAAAAAAAAAACACTAATATTCTACTAATCCAACATGACGTCATCAGTATACCTGAGGGATGGCGACCCCAGCCCACCAAGGCAAAGGATGAAGCTATTATTTATGAATATTCTGTAAATAATGTCAACAAAAGTGAGAATGAGAGAATAAGAGAGAAAAAAACAAAAGAAAAATAAGCGTATGAATGGAATATGGAAGAGATTTACCTTTGAATTTACTAAGAAACAGAAAGTGTGAAAGTATTTTGATGTATATGGTAGACGAAAAGACAACAATGAATATATAGAAAGGAAAGAACACAATTTAAAAGTATATATTGTAGTATGTGAAATCATTATGTAACTTCCATAACAATATGTGTGATGCCTGTATTCAATTGTGTATATTTTAATTGATGTATGGAAAAAGCTGTGTGATGTGGACTATACAAACGCGCGCGCGTGTGTGTGTGTAAAACGATGAAAGAATATCTACAACAGAGACAAGGCAGAACAAAATCGATGCCAAAAAAATTAAATAAAAACAATTTCATCCAATTACCCACTTTCTCCCCTTCGTTTTGGATGGAATTTGTTTATTTGCCAATTTTCTGGATCAATTTACCAAGGAAAATATTATTATATACTGGATTTGTTGAAGGTAGAGTCTGACCTCGATGTCGAATTCCAGGTCTGGGGTTTGTTTTCGGTAATGTCAAAGGTGAGGAAACAAGAACGGGAAGAAATTGGTCTCGGTTCAGTGATACAAGTCATCAGAATCCACCTTTGTTTGAGCAATTTTCTCTACTCAGTGATTCAGATTGAGGAGTACAAAGTGAGCCATTAATTTGGGTGTTTTTGAGGTTACATACATACATACATACATACATACATACATACATACATACATACATACATACATACATTACATACATACATACATACATTACATACATATATCCTTAACCACCGTAGGGTCAAGACCTATCAGGCGCTGCTCCTACTGCTCCCCTTGGCCAATGTTCGGCCCCATTCCCCAAGTCCCTCTCCCCGACCCATCCTCTCCACCGGGATATCAACATAATCAAAAGTGACAATTTCGTTTTGGAAAGAAGTGGGATCAGTGTTGAACATTGATGAACAGTGTTTAAGCCAGTGAATTGAGCACTAGGCAGTAACGGTGAGAGCAGTGACCCACCAGTGAGATAAGCACCCCTGGGAACCATCCACTATCTTCTGACCAGGAGGTGTTAATCAGTCCACCCTGGGAATAACAGTGGGCCGGCTTTACACCTGACTACGAGATAACACAACACCACCCAGCAGAGAGTGAGGTACTGTGCCACCACCCGGTGTTTCCATAACCACGTGAGGTCCTTCATATTAACACCCGAGGACGAGTTACTGCACTATGTGAACACCACACCACCCGGTGTCTCCATGACCACAGAGGTCCTTCATGTCAATACCTACGGACGAGTCACTACACCACGTGGCCTACGTGACCTCACACAGTATACCAAGACACCAGCCCGGGCCATCAACTGTAAACTATAATAATTTGTATGTTCAATGCATGTTCCTTCTACTTTTAGTAACGAAAGCCTTTGTTAAACGACCCACACACCCCCCATGTCTTTGTATGTAATAAGTCATTTAGGTTTAAAGTATATTTTACAGCCTTAAGGCTGCAGAATTTTCTCAATAAACCGTTAATTATTATTATTATTATTATTATTATTATTATTATTATTATTATTATTATTATTATTATTACATACATACATACATACATACATACATACATACATACATACATACATACATACTCTCCCTCACTAGAGAACAATACTGACCATCATCCAGTATATAAAACAACAAAAGTAATCCTAACAAAGACAATAACGAACGACAATGTAAAAAATAATAAATAATAAATAATTCAAATATAATTAAAATAAAATATGATACAGTGATAATAATAAAATAAAACAATAAATTACTGAAAATAAAATAACAATATAAAATAAAAATACTATAATAAATAAAAAAAGAAAAACAAAAGTAAACATAAAACAGATAATAAGAAAACGTAAAATCAAGAAAAAAAGACGAAATAAATAAGATAAAAACAAAACAAATATAACCTCTATTATTTTAGTGTACCTCAAGAAATTTATTAGAGAGAGAGAGAGAGAGAGAGAGAGACGTACGAATGGTTATATTAGATTACAATGAAGAGGCAGCTTAAGAACCTTCTCTTATAAGGTACGAGGGGGGGGAGTGAGTTACAGCTATTTCCAGGGATATAAAACACTGAGACGTGCTTATAATGGATCCGTGGTGGTGGTGGTGGTGGCGGTGTGGTGGTGGTGGTGGTGGTGGTGGGAGGTGGTGGTGGGTAGTAGTAGTGGTGGTGGTGGTGGTGGTGGTGGCGGTGGTGGTGGTGGTGGTGGTGGTGGTGGTGGTGGAGGGTAGGTGGTGGTAGTAGTGTGGTGGTGGTGGTGGTGGTGGTGGTGGTGTGGTGTGGCAGGAGATGGTGGTGGTAGGGTGGTAGGAGTGTAGGTGGTAGTAGTAGTGGTGGTGGTGGTGGTGGTAGGAGTGGTGGTAGTGGTGCAGGTAGGTGGTGGTAGGAGGTGGTGGTAGTAGTAGTGATGATGGTGGTGGTGGTGGTGGTGGTGGTGGTGGGAGGTAGTGGTATAGTAGTGGTAGGTATAGGTGGTGGCGGTGGTGGTGGAGGTGGTAGTGGTGGTAGTAGTAGTGGTGGTGGTGGTGGTGGTGGTGGTGGGGGTAGTGGTGTGGTAGTAGTGGTGGTGGCGGTGGTGGCGGTAGGTGGTGGTGGTGGCAGATGGTGGTGATGGAGGTGGTGGCGGTGGAGGTGGTGGAGGTGGTGGTGGTAGTGGTGGTAGTAGTGGTGGTGGTGGTGGTGATGGTAGTGGTGGTGAACGAAACTTCAGGAATGGGTGTAGACGGTAAGAAAGCAACCTAATTTATCTGGTGGGAGAGACGGGGGGATGGGGGGTGATGGGAGGGAAAAGAGGGGAGAGGGGAGAGGGAAAGGGTGGGGGGGGAGAGAAGGCAAGAGGGAAAGGGTGGAGGGGAGGGGGGGGAGAGAAGGCAAGAGGGAGGTCGGTGAGAGGGAACAAATATCACCGTTTTAACGACGTTGCATGGCGGCAATTTGCGCCATATATTCGTTCCTGATTGTACTTCACACCCTCATCTTTCTCTCCCCTTCCTCCTCCTCCTCCTGAGGGATGGCCGTACCCTCCAGAGAGGAAAACTACCATATTTTTCCCCTGGAAGGTGAGGAGGTTCCGGTCGTCTTGAGGTGATGAGTATTGTCTTAAGAGCCTTGTAAGATGCCACTTAACGGTGTGTATTAATTCTTCTTCGCCACTGTTTCATCCTCCGTCTCCTCCTCCTCCTTCTTCTCCTTCATTTCTTTCTTCTCCTCATTTATTTTTATTATTACTCTTCCTGCTTATCTTTTCGTTCTTCCTGTCCCTTTTTCCTTATTTTCCAGTTCCTTTCCTCCTCCTTTTCATATTCTCCTCCATTTCTCCTTTTTATTCCGTCTCTTGCTTTTCCAAAACCTTATTTCATCTTTATTTAAATACTGTATTTTTTTCCTTTCTGCTTCCCTTTTCTCCTCTATTTCCTCCTGTTTTTCTTCCTCCTTCTCTTAATCTTCTTTTAAATCTCATCAATCTCTTCTTCTACCTCCTCTTTCTCTAAATATTCCTCTCCACCATTTTCATCTCTTTCTCTCTCCTCCTAATCCGTTTCTTTCTATATTTCCTATTTTTAGCCTTTCTTTTAATCTTCCTCCTCCTCCTCCTCCTCCCCTGAGAAATGACCGTGTCGACCGGCAAAGAAAAACCGTCGTATTTTCACTCCCCCAAAAGTGAGAGGGAAGGAAGGGGGGGGGGAGGTGAGAGGGGGAGAGAGGGAGGGAGGGAGGGAGATACAGTTGAATGGAGAGAGAGAGGGGGGGATATAGGCGGGGAGAGAAGGAGGGGAGGGGGGAGATGGGTGAAGGTAGACGGGGAGGGAAAGAAGGAGACGAACTTACCCGACCTCGGATTAAAAAGGTATTATACTGAATTATAATTCAGTATATTTGTAGTTTCTTCTAATAATGACCTGACTTGGTGTTGGCCTCTGGTTGTCGTCCATATTACCTGTCGTGGCTGAGGAAATTGACCATAAACAACAAGTGACCTAATGTGTCAGGTTGGGAAGCTCCTCCCACTGACCAATCATAAGCCTCGGTGCCTTCAGGTCAGTTATGGTAAGGTTTGGTCTACTACTACACTGTGTTGATGTGTGTGTGTGTGTGTGTGTGCTACCCAACTGTGGCCTTTACACCCTGACGTTAACCAGAAAATAATCTAATGATAATTAGTTTACGCAGCGTAAAAAGGATTTTTTTTGTCTCTCGCTCACCAGAAAATTAAATTGCATAGCCAGGTTCTCCAAGAGGCCGGGATCTCCAAGAGGCTAGGATCACCAAGAGGCCAGGATCTCCAATGCCTGGGAGGTCGGGTTCTTCAAGACGCCGGGTTCTCCAAAGCCTGGGAGGTCGGGACTTCAAGAAGCCAGGATCTCCTAGTACCGGGTTTTCCCTAGAGCCGAGTTCACTTGATACCGGGAAGAGCACTGATCGGGGAGGCAGGCACAGAGAGAGAGAGAGAGAGAGAGAGAGAGAGAGAGAGAGAGAGAGAGAGTTTTCTGCTGTGGTAATTGTTCAGGATTGTGTTTCAACCTTGTTACTCTCGATAAGTGCTTGCGTCCCTCGCCCTCCCCGCGTTCTCAAATTGCACGGGGCGTATGTATATGTATGTGTGTGAGTTAGGGTGACAATAGTGCATAGGGGTGAATTTCTAAAATTGATTAAATGGAATGGCCATTGGTCCAATACTGCGTACCCATGAAAAAAGAACACAGGCGAAATCCTGGGTCATTTGGACAATATTTAGAGGTAGCTCAAGTCAATTGAAGTTTTATCCTTTTGGCAAAAAATACGAATATTCATAATATGCCGGTTTATTTTAAAATTTACATATTGAGCAAGTTTATGTGTACACTGTACATATAAATGATTAATTCCTTTTTAAAATGAAACTGCAGTGAACACGCTTACATCAATGAGTGGGAGAGGTGTGGACAACCCATTCATTGTTTTCGCTTTTTGCTTGTAAGGTCCTGTTTTGATGTCCCTGGTTGTGACCGCCTCTGCTCTTCAACAACCTGCAGCAGATGTTGACGCTGGTCTTCACTCTTCGTGATCTTGCTGTTGAATGCCTGTATCAAGGCAATCCCTCTCTCTGCAGTGTCGTTGATGACTCTGAGACCACCCACAACTGCGACGCCAGTTTTGAAGTCTTCATCATCAGACCATGTGTCAGGTTCCTTGGACAAAAAAGAAGTCTTCATTTTGAGACTTTCAAATAGAAAGTTTGATCCTCTAGAAGCAAAGTCTGAGAGCTGCTTTGTGGGAAGGGAAGATGTGGCAGGAAGAGCAGCACGTTTTGGTGAATCCTCGGTCGCCTTCCTCTCAACGATTGCCCGAACTATGTTTGTCTTCATTGTTGCATTAACTTGTGGATCGAAGAGTGCAAGACCCACCAAGCCTTCACTGAGGTACCACAGGTGACGACCGAAGACTGTGAGACATGTTCTTGATATTTTGACGTCGTGGTACTCTGACAGGTCTTGGAGGAGCTGCAAATCATTAGCAGGAGCGGAGGATGGAACGGAGGCCGTGAACCATGCACTGACATACACCTCTAGCACAAAGAATGTGAATCGTTTCAAGCCTAATGTCTCACGAGCAGTTAGTTTAAACTGATTAGCAAAAATCAGGATCTTCATGACATAAATGAGCTTAGCCATCCACCGTGCTCGGTGAAGTGCTCCGGGCCGTCGGAGATTAAACTTGGGTAGAGCTCCATCGAGACACCTGATTGCTAGCTCCAGTACCTCACGGTAATCATCACGTGGCTGCTGCTTCTTGCCCAGATGATGTTTCCAGCAACAGATGAGGTTATCTCGTTTCTCGTACAAACTTGGAGGGAGGTCTGAGAGAGGGCTGTAGTCATCTTGACTGATGTCCTTCCACTTATGCTTGAAGCGAGAGAAGAGAGTATTATCTGGTCCAGAGGAAGGCCCCATGCATTCCACATACGCTTTCTCGGCAACAAGCTCAAGGATGTGGTGACGACACGCGAGATGCAGAAGACGGCGGCCGAGTTTCTGCTCCAGAATGACACATGCCCCCGACAAGTGCCCAGTGTTTGAAGCTGTTGTGTCAAAACTGAGTGCTGAAACATTCTCTGATATTTTCCACTCTTCCAGCGCTGCACTGACTGCTGTAGCAATGGCCTGTCCAGTCCCTGACAATAGTATCGGGACACCAAGCAGCTTTTCAGTATTGATTCCGGAGACAAGAATGGCGATTCGGTCAACACTCGCTCCTTGTTCATCAGGAATAATTTTTCCATCCCAGTGCACAGTGAGCACTTCACTAGGTTGAAATTTTTCTTTAATTTCGTTGGCAATCCCAGAACGGTGGGTCGCTACTGTACCAGTCAGACACTGGCACACAACCTCTTCCCCCTACCCAGACTGACACCCGCCTCTCCCTCCCCTCTGCATTGCCAATAGCTGCACCAGCCAAAATACTCATTACTCATTTTTAGAAAAAATGTTAGGAACAACTTTAGTTTGAATTTGCATTCTACATATACCTGCAAAGTTTCATAGTAATCGGTTCATAAATAAAGAAATTAGAAAAAATCAATAATAATTTCAGTAGTGTTAACTTCAAATGGCTTGAGCCACCTCTAAATATTGTCCAAATGACCCAGGATTTCGCCTGTGTTCTTTTTTCATGGGTACGCAGTATTGGACAAATGGCCATCTAAAAATAAAAACTTTCACTTTTTATTGTCACCCTAGTGTGAGTGTATGTGAATGTATACGTTGGTCTGTGCACATGTATGCGTATGTGGCATCTATGAATATGTGTAGTTGTATGCCTGTGTGTGTGTGTGTAGGTGTATGTATGCGTGTGTGTGATGTATACGTTTGAAGGGAGTATAAAAACAAAACAAAACATGTTAACGAGTTATGAAACACATACAGTCAGGTGTCTCTTGAGGGCAGCACTCTGACACCTGCCATGAAAAAAACTTTTTATTTTTTATTTTTTTGAACAAACATCTAACGAACAAGATTTTTTTTAATACCACCCGAAGAACAAAGAACAAAAAGCAATTACAGTGCTTGATGGAGGAGTTGTAGCGTTGGTTATAATACTAGAGGAGGAGAATATCGATATACTGTTTGTTATAAATATATAGTAAACACATAAGTTGTATAT
>NW_024756543.1:0-12361 GCF_018991925.1 Homarus americanus | reverse complement strand
TTTTACCAAATGCGGCTTCGAAACAAGAAGGATCCATATATATTTCATTAGCCCAATGAAGCACGCGGACTTCTACATATAATCAACACCTCACTCCACCAGGGTTCAAACCCACGATCTTATAATTGTGACCGGGGAACGCTACCTCTGGGCCACTAGGACAATAAAAGCAGTGCTAGACTCTGCTATATTTCACACAAAGCCTGTTCAACGAGCTTATGGCGCTATGAACCACTATAGGGGACCACCCGTGCCGCTTAGGTGATCAGAGCAACGTTTAATAGAATGCGGCTTCAAAACACGAGGATCCATATATATTTCATTAGCCCAATAAAGCACGCGGACTTCTACATATAATCAACACCTCACCCCACCAGGATTCGAACCCACGATCTTCTAATTGTGACCGGGGAACGATACCTCTGGGCAACCAGGACATTAAAAGCAGTGCTAGACTCTGCTATATTTCACACAAAGCCTGTTCAACGAGCTTATGGCGCTGTGAACCTCTAATGGGGACCATCTGTCCCGCTTAGGTGATCAGAGCAACGTTTTACCAAATCTGGCTTCGAAACACGAGGACCCACATATATTTCATTAACCAAATAAAGCACGCGGACTTCTACATATAATCAACACCTCACTTCACCAGGATTCGAACCCACGATCTTATAATTGTGACCAGGGAACGATACCTCTGGGCCACCAGGACAATAAAAGCAGTCCTAGACTCTGCTATATTTCACACAAAGCCTGTTCAACGAGCTTATGGCGCCGTGAACCTCTCATGGGGACCACCCGTGCCGCTTAGGTGATCAGAGCAACGTTTTACCAAATGCGGCTTCGAAACACGAGGATCCATATATATTTCATTATCCCAATAAAACACGCGGACTTCTACATATAATCAACACCTCACCCCACTAGGATTCAAACCCACGATCTTATAATTGTGACCGAGTAACTCTACCTATGGGCCACCAGGACACTATAAGCAGTCCTAGACTCTGTTATATTTCACATAAAGCCTGTTCAACGAGCTTATGGCACCGTGAACCACTATTGGGGACCACCCGTGCCGGTTAGGTGATAAAAGCAACGTTTTACCAAATCCGGCTTGGAAACATGAGGATCCATATATATTTCATTAGCCCAATAAAGAACTCGGACTACTACATATAATCAACACCTCACCCCACCAGGATTCAAACCCACGATCTTATATTTGTGACAGGGGTATGCTACATCTGGGCCACCAAGACAATAAAAGCAGTCCTAGACTCTACTATATTTCACACAAAGCCTGTTCAACGAGCTTATGGCGCTGTGAACCACTATAGAAGACCACCCGTGCCGCGTAGGTGATCAGAGCAACGTTTTACCAAATGCAGGTTCGAAACACGAGGACCCACATATATTTCATTAATCCAATAAAGCACGCGGACTTCTACATATAATCACCACCTCACTCCACCAGGATTCGAACCCACGATCTTATAATTGTGACCGAGGAATGCTACCTATGGGACACCAGGACAATAAAAGCAGTCCTAAACTCTGCTATATTTCACACTAAGCCTGTTCAACGAGCTTATGGCGCCGTGAACCTCTAATGGGGACCACCTATGCCGCTTAGGTGATCAGAGCAACGTTTTACCACATGCGGCTTCAAAACACGAGGATCCATACATATTTATTAGCCCAATAGTTAATGCGACTTTACATATATAATCAACGCCTGACCCCACCAGGATTTGAAGCCACGATCTTATAATTGTGACCGGGAACGCTAATACCACAAGGACACAATAAAGAGTCCTAAACTCTGCTATATTTCACATCAAGATCATCTAATTAGAGCTTTGCGGCTGTGAACCTCTAATGGGGACCACCCATGCTTAGGGTGATCAGATCAACGCGTTTTACCGTGCGGCTTCAAACACGAGGATCCATATATATTTATTAGCCCAATAAAGCACGCGGACTTCTTACATATAATCATACGGCACCCCCACCAGGATTCAAACCCACGATCTTTAATGTGACCGAATCGCTACCTGGGCCACCAGGACAATAAAGCGTACCCGTGACTTCATGGCTGCCACAAAGCCGTTCAACGAAGCGGCGCTAGAACTAAATACTATAGGGAACCACCCGTGTCGATTAGGTGATCAGAGCAATGTTTTACCAAATCCGGCCTGGAAACACGAGGATCTATATATGTTTCATTAGCCCAATAAAGCACTCGGACTTCTACATAAATTCAACACCTCACCCCACCAGGATTTGAACCCACGAACTTAAAATTGTGACTGGGGAACGCTACCTGTGGGCCACCAGGACAATAAAAGCAGTCCTAGACTCTGCTATATTTCACACAAAGCCTGTTTAACGAGCTTACGGCGCCGTGAACCTTTAATGGGGACCACCCATGCCACTTAGGTGATCAGAACAACGTTTTACCAAATCCGACTTCGAAACACAAGGATCCATATATATTTCATAGCCCAATAAAGAACGCGGACTTCTACATATAATCAACACCTCACCCCACCAGGATTTGAACCCACGATCTTATAATTGTGACCGGGGAACGCTACCTCTGGGCCACCAGGACAATAAAAGCACTCCTAGACTCTGCTATATTTCACACAAAGCCTGTTCAACGAGCTTATGGCACTGTGAACCACTATAGGGAACCACCATTGTCGATTAGGTGATCAGAGCAATGTTTTACCAAATCCGGCCTGGAAACACGAGGATCTATATATGTTTCATTAGCCCAATAAAGCACGCGGACTTCTACATCTAATCAACACCTCTCCCCACCAGGATTTTTACCCACGATCTTAGAATTGTGACTGGGGAACGCTACCTCTGGGCCATCAGGACACTAAAAGCAGTCCTAAACTCAACTATATTTCACACAAAGCCTGTTCAACGACCTTATGGCGCCATGAACCTCTAATGGGGACCACCTGTGCCGCTTAGGTGATCAGAGCAACGTTTTACCAGATCCGGCTTGGAAACACGAGGATCCATATATATTTAACTAACAGCAATGATTTCACATATAATCAACACTTCCACCGCCCCATCATTCAAACTCACACGATTCATAATTGCATCGGGTATACCTCTGGGCCACCAGGACAATAAAAGCAGTCCTAGACTCTACTATATATCAAACAAAGCCTGTTCAACGAGCTTATGGCGCCGTAAACCTCTAATGGGGACCACCTGTGCCGCGTAGGTGATCAGAGCAACGTTTTACCAGATCCGGCTTCAAAACACGAGGATCCATATATATTAAATTTCCCCAATAAAGCATGCGGCTTCTCCATATAATCAACACCTCACCCCACCAGGATTCGAACCCATGATTCTACTCAGACCGAACGCCACTCTGGGCCACCAGGACAATAAAAGCAGTCCCAGATTCTGCCATATTTCTTCATTAAAAAAGTTCAATCAAATTGAGCTTATGCTGTGAACCCCAGTCAGGATCATCCCAGGCTGCTTAGGTGATCAGAGCAACGGGTTTTTATCAACCGACTAAACACAAGGTCCAGCGGCGGCATTGCTGGGGTCATTAGAGCACGTGGACTTCTACATATAATCAACACCTCACTCCACCAGGATTCGAACCCACGATCTTATAATTGTGACTGAGGAACGCTACCTATGGGCCACCAGGACACTATAAGCAGTCCTAGACTCTGATATATTTCACACAAATCCTGTTAAACGAACTTATGGAGCTGTGAACCACTATAGGGGACCACCCGTGCCGCTTAGGTAATCAGAGCAACGTTTTATAGAATGCGGCTTCAAAACACGAGGATCCATATATATTTCATTAGCCCAATAAAGCACGCGGACTTCTACACATAATCAACGCCTCACCCAATCAGGATTTGAACCCACGATCTTATAATTGTGACCGGGAAAACTACCTTCAACAATTATAGGACAATAAAGCAGTCCTAGACTTACTATATTTCACCAAAGCCTGTTCAACGACCTTATGGCGCCATGAACTCTAATGGGGACTGCCTGTGCTGCTTAGGGTGATCAGAGATAAACGTTTTACCGTGCGGCTTCAAAACACGCAGGATCCAAGGAGAGTCGAGCATATTCCACGCTATACGCGGAGTTCTACATATAATCAACACCTCATCCCACCAGGATTTGAACCCACGATCTTATAATTGTGACCGGGGGATGCTACCTCTGGGCCACAAGGAACAATAAAAGCAGTCCTAGACTCTGCTATATTTCACAAAAAGCCTGTTCAACGAGCTTAAGGCGCCGTAAACCTCTAATGAGGACCACCTGTGCCGCTTGGGTGATCAGAGCAACGTTTTAACACCAAATCCGGATTCAAGAAACACGAGGATCCATATATATATTTCATTAGCCCAATAAAGCACGGCATGGACTTCTACATATTGCACCAACACCTACCCCCACAAGGATTTAACCACCATCTTAGTGGCTCAGACCGGGGAACGCTACCCTGGGGCCACCAGGATAATAAAAGCAGTCCTATGACTCTGATATTTTTCACAATAGCCTGGTTTAACGAGCTTTATGGGCGCTGGGATTCTATCGACCACAATTCGCGTTGCTTAGGTGATCAGAGCAACGTTTTATCAAAAGCTTTGTTAACAGGATCCATATATATTTCATTAGCCCAGCCAACCATCGGACTTCTACATATAATCAACACCACCCTACTAGATTTAAACCCACAATCTTATATAATTGTGACCGGGGAACGCTACCTCTGAGCCACCAGGATAATAAAAGCAGTCCTAGACTTTGATATATTTCACACAAAGCCTGTTCAACGAGCTTATGGCGCCGTGAACCTCTAATGGGGACCACCCATGCCGCTTAGGTGATCAGAGCAACGTTTTACCAAATGCGGCTTCAAAACACGAGGATCCATATATATTTCATTTGACCAATAAAGCAAGCGGCTTCTACATATGATCAACACCTCCTCTCACCAGGATTCGAACCCACGATCTTCTAATTGTGACCGAGGAACGCTACCTCTGGGCCACCAGGACAATAAAAGCAGTCCTAGACTCAGCTATATTTCACAAAAAGCCTGTTCAACGAGCTTATGGCGCTGTGAACCTCTAATGGGGACCATCCGTGCCGCTTAGGTGATCAGAGCAACGTTTTACCAAATCCGGCTTCGAAACACAAAGATCCATATATATTTCATAAGCCCAAAAGAGCACGCGGACTTCTACATATAATCAACACCTCACTCCACCAGGATTCGAACCCACGATCTTATAATTGTGACCGAGGAACGCTACCTATGGGCCACCAGGATACTATAAGCAGTCCTAGACTCTGTTATATTTCACACAAATCCTGTTCAACGAGCTTATGGCGCTAGAACCACTAGGGGACCACCCATGCCGCTTAGGTGATCAGAGCAACGTTTTATAGAATGCGGCTTCAAAACACGAGGATCCATATATATTTCATTAGCCCAATAAAGCACGCGGACTTCTACATATAATCAACGCCTCACCCCACCAGGATTTGAAGCCACGATCTTATAATTGTGACCGGGGAAAACTACCTCTGGGCCACCAGGACAATAAAAGCAGTCCTAGACTCTGCTATATTTCACACAAAGCCTGTTCAACGAGCTTATGGCGCCGTAAACCTCTAATGGGGACCATCCGTGCCGCTTAGGTGATCAGAGCAACGTTTTACCAAATCCGACTTCGAAACACAAGGATCCATATATATTTCATTAGCCCAATAGAGCACGTGGACTTCTACATATAATCCACACCTCACTCCACCAGGATTCGAACCCACGATCTTATAATTGTGACCGAGGAACGCTACCTATGGGCCACCAGGACACTATAAGCAGTCCTAGACTCTGATATATTTCACACAAATCCTGTTCAACGAGCTTATGGAGCTGTGAACCACTATAGGGGACCACCCGTGCCGCTTAGGTGATCAGAGCAACGTTTTATAGAATGCGGCTTCAAAACACGAGGATCCATATATATTTCATTAGCCCAATAAAGCACGCGGACTTCTACACATAATCAACGCCTCACCCCACCAGGATTTGAAACCACGATCTTATAATTGTGACCGGGGAACGCTACGTCTGGGCCACCAGGACAATAAAAGCAGTCCTAGACACTGCTATATTTCATACAAAGCCTGTTCAAAGAGCTTATGGCGCCGTGAACCTCTCATGGGGACCACCCGTGCCGCTTAGGTGATCAGAGCAACGTTTTATCAAATGCAGCTTCGAAACACAAGGATCCATATATATTTCATTAGCCCAATAAAGCATGCGGATTTCTACATATAATCAACACCTCACCCCACCAGGATTTAAACCTACGATATTATAATTGTGACCGGGGAACGCTACCTCTGGGCCACCAGGATAATAAAAGCAGTCCTAGTCTCTGCTATATTTCACACAAAGCCTGTTCAACGAGCTTATGGCGCCGTGAACCTCTAATGGGGACCACAAAAGCCGCTTAGGTGATCAGAGCAACTTTTTACCAAATCCGGCTTCGAAACACGAGGACCCACATATATTTCATTAACCCAATAAAGCACGCGGACTTCTACATATAAACAACACCTCACTTCACCAGGATTCGAACCCACGATCCTATAATTGTGACCGAGGAACGCTACCTATGGGCCACCAGGACAATAAAAGCAGTCCTAGACTCTGCTATATTTCACACAAAGCCTGTTCAACGAGCTTATGGCGCTGTGAACCTCTAATGGGGACCATCCGTGCCGCTTAGGTGATCAGAGCAACGTTTTATCAAATCCGGCTTAGAAACACAAGGATCCATATATATTTCATTATCCCAATAGAGTACGCGGATTTCTACATATAATCAACAACTCACTCCACCAGGATTCGAACCCACGATCCTATAATTGCACCATGAATGCTAATGGCGGGCCACAATACCAGGACACCAGGCGTCCGCATTCCGCAGAGTATTTCACACAAAGCCTGTTCAACGAGCTTATGGCGCTCTGAACCACTATAGGGGACCAACTGTACCGCTTAGGTGATCAGAGCAACGTTTTACCAAATGCGGCTTCTAAACACGAGGATCCATATATATTTCATTAGCCCAATAAAGCATGCGGATTTCTACATATAATCACCTCACCCCACCAGGATTTGAACCCACGATCTTCTAATTGTGACCGGGGAACGATACCTCTGGGCCACCAGGACAATAAAAGCAGTCCTAGACTCTGCTATATTTCACACAAAGCCTGTTCAAATTAATTCTTATATGCCAACCTCTAATGGGACCAACCGGCCAAGGCTGAAGATCAGATAATTGTTTATCAATGCGTTTAAACACGAGGATCCATATATATTTAATTAGCCCAATAAAGCACGCGGACTTCTACATATAATCAACACCTCACCCCACCAGGATTCGAACCCACGACCTTATAATTGTGACCGAGGAACGCTACCTATGGGCCACCAGGACGATAAAAGCAATCCTAGACTCTGCTATATTTCACACAAATCCTGTTCAACGAGCTTATGACGCTGTGAACCTCTAATGGGGACCATCCGTGCCGCTTAGGTGATCAGAGCAACGTTTTACCAAATCCGGATTCGAAACACGAGGATCCATATATATTTCATTAGCCCAATAAAGCACGGGGACTTCTACATATAATCGACAACTCTCCCCACAAGGATTTAAATCCACGATCTTATAATTGTGACCGGGGAACGCTACCTCTGGGCCACCAGGATAATAAAAGCAGTCCTAGACTCTGATATATTTCACACAAAGCCTGTTTAACGAGCTTATGGCGCCGGGAACCTCTAATGGGGACCACCCGTGCCGCTTAGGTGATCAGAGCAACGTTTTACCAAATGCGGCTTCGAAACACGAGGATCCATATATATTTCATTAGCCCAATAAAGCACGCGGACTTCTACATATAATCAACACCTCACCCTACCAGGATTTAAACCCACAATCTTATAATTGTGACCGGGGAACGCTACCTCTGGGCCACCAGGAAAATAAAAGCAGTCCTAGACTTTGCTATATTTCACACAAAGCCTGTTCACCGAGCTTATGGCGCCGTGAACCTCTAATGGGGACCACCCGTGCCGCTTAGGTGATCAGAGCAACGTTTTACCAAATGCGGCTTCAAAACACGAGGATCCATATTTATTTCATTTGACCAATAAAGCAAGCGCCTTCTACATATGATCAACACCTCACCTCACCAGGATTCGAACCCACGATCTTCTAATTGTGACCGGGGAACGCTACCTCTGGGCCACCAGGACAATAAAAGCAGTCCTAGACTGCTATATTTCACAAAAAGCCTGTTCAACGAGCTTATGGCGCTGTGAACCTCTAATGGGGACCATCCGTGCCGCTTAGGTGATCAGAGCAACGTTTTACCAAATCCGGCTTCGAAACACAAAGATCCATATATATTTCATAAGCCCAAAAGAGCACGCGGACTTCTACATATAATCAACACCTCACTCCACCAGGATTCGAACCCATGATCTTATAATTGTGACCGAGGAACGCTACCTATGGGCCACCAGGATACTATAAGCAGTCCTAGACTCTGTTATATTTCACACAAAGCCTGTTCAACGAAATTATGGCGCCATGAACCTCTAATGGGGACCACCCGTGCCGCTTAGGTGATCAGAGCAACGTTTTACCAAATGCGGCTTCAAAACACGAGGATCCATATATATTTCATTAGCCCAATAAAGCACGCGGACTTCTACATATAATCAACGCCTCACCCCACCAGGATTTGAAGCTACCATCTTCTAATTGTGACCGGGGAACGATACCTCTGGGCCAGAAGGACATTAAAAGCAGTCCTAGACTCTGCTATATTTCACACAAAGCCTGTTCAACGAGCTTATGGCGCTGTGAACCTCTAATGGGGACCATCTGTCCCGCTTAGGTGATCAGAGCAACGTTTTACCAAATCCGGCTTCGAAACACGAGGACCCACATATATTTCATTAACCAAATAAAGCACGCGGACTTCTACATATAATCAACACCTCACTTCACCAGGATTCGAACCCACGATCTTATAATTGTGACCGAGGAACGCTACCTATGGGCCACCAGGACGATAAAAGCAGTCCTAGACTCTGCTATATTTCACACAAATCCTGTTCAACGAGATTATGACGCTGTGAACCTCTGTTGGGGACCATCCGTGCCGCTTAGGTGATCAGAGCAACGTTTTACCAAATCCGGCTTCGAAACACGAGGATCCATATATATTTCATTAGCCCAATAAAGCATGCGGATTTCTACATATAATCAACACCTCACCCCACCAGAATTCAAACCCACGATCTTATAATTGTGACCGCCACCTGGCCACTCAGGATAATAAAGCAGTCCTAGACTTGCCAGGCTTCACACAGCCTGCTTAATGAGAGCTTATGCGCCGTGAACTCCTCAATGGGGACCAATTCGCGTCGCTTTAGGTGATCAGAGCAACGTTGAATTTTTCTGAAAACACGAGGATCCATATATATTTCATTAGCCCAATAAAGCACGTGGACTTCTACATATAATCAACACCTCACCCTACCAGGATTTAAACCCACAATCTTATAATTGTGACCGGGGAACGCTACCTCTGAGCCACCAGGAAAATAAAAGCAGTCCTAGACTTTGCTATATTTCACACAAAGCCTGTTCAACGAGCTTATGGCGCCGTGAACCTCTAATGGGGACCACCCGTGCCGCTTAGGTGATCAGAGCAACGTTTTACCAACTACGGCATCAAAACACGAGGATCCATATATATTTCATTTGACCAATAAAGCAAGCGGCTTCTACATATGATCAACACCTAACCTCACCAGGATTCGAACCCACGATCTTCTAATTGTGACCGGGGAACGCTACCTCTGGGCCACCAGGACAATAAAAGCAGTCCTAGACTCTGCTATATTTCACAAAAAGCCTGTTCAACGAGCTTATGGCGCTGTGAACCTCTAATGGGGACTATCCGTGCCGCTTAGGTGATCAGAGCAACGTTTTACCAAATCCGGCTTCGAAACACAAAGATCCATATATATTTCATAAGCCCAAAAGAGCACGCGGACTTCTACATATAATCAACACCTCACTCCACCAGGATTCGAACCCACGATCTTATAATTGTGACCGAGGAACGCTACCTATGGGCCACCAGGATACTATAAGCAGTCCTAGACTCTGTTATATTTCACACAAAGCCTGTTCAACGAAATTATGGCGCCATGAACCTCTAATGGGGACCACCCGTGCCGCTTAGGTGATCAGAGCAACGTTTTACCAAATGCGGCTTCAAAACACGAGGATCCATATATATTTCATTAGCCCAATAAAGCACGCGGACTTCTACATATAATCAACGCCTCACCCCACCAGGATTTGAAGCCACGATCTTATAATTGTGACCGGGGAACACTACCTCTGGGCCACCAGGACAATAAAAGCTGTCCTAGACTCTGCTATATTTCACACAAAGCCTGTTGAACGAGCTTATGGCGCCGTAAACCTCTAATGGGGACCATCCGTGCTGCTTCGGTGATCAGAGCAACGTTTTACCAAATCCGACTTCGAAACACAAGGATCCATATATATTTCATTAGCCCAATAGAGCACGTGGACTTCTACATATAATCAACACCTCACTCCACCAGGATTCGAACCCACGATCATATAATTGTGACCGAGGAACGCTACCTATGGGCCACCAGGACACTATAAGCAGTCCTAGACTCTGATATATTTCACACAAATCCTGTTAAACGAACTTATGGAGCTGTGAACCACTATAGGGGACCACCCGTGCCGCTTAGGTAATCAGAGCAACGTTTTATAGAATGCGGCTTCAAAACACGAGGATCCATATATATTTCGTTAGCCCAATAAAGCACGCGGACTTCTACACATAATCAACGCCTCACCCAATCAGGATTTGAAACCACGATCTTATAATTGTGACCGGGGAACGCTACGTCTGGGCCACCAGGACAATAAAAGCAGTCCTAGACACTGCTATATTTCATACAAAGCCTGTTCAAAGAGCTTATGGCGCCGTGAACCTCTCATGGGGACCACCCATGCCGCTTAGGTGATCAAAGCAACGTTTTACCAAATGCGGCTTCGAAACACGAGGATCCATATATATTTCATTAGCCCAATAAAGCACGCGGACTTCTACATATAATCAACGCCTCACCCCACCATGATTTGAACCCACAATCGATAATTGTGACCGGGGAACGCTACCTCTGGGCCACCAGGACAATAAAAGCAGTCCTAGACTCTTCTATATTGCACACAAAGCCTGTTTAACAAGCTAATGGCGCCGTGAACCTCTAATGGGGACCACCCGTGCCGCTTAGATGATCAGAGCAACGTTTTACCAAATGCGGCTTCGAAACACGAGGATCAATATATATTTCATTAGCCCAATAAAGCACGTGGACTTCTACATATAATCAACACCTCACCCCACCAGGACTCGAACCCACGATCTTTTAATTGTGACTGGGGAACGATACCTCTGGGCCACCAGGACAATAAAAGCAGTCCTAGACTCTGCTATATTTCACACAAAGCCTCTTCAACGAGCTTATGGCGCTGTGAACCTCTAATGGGGACCATCCGTCCCGCTTAGGTGATCAGAGCAACTTTTTACCAAATCCGGCTTCGAAACACGAGACCCACATATATTTCATTAACCCAATAAAGCAAGCGGACTTCTACATATAATCAACACCTCACTTCACCAGGATTCGAACCCACGATCCTATAATTGTGACCGAGGAACGCTACCTATGGGCCACCAGGACAATAAAAGCAGTCCTAGACTCTGCTATATTTCACACAAAGCCTGTTCAACTAGCTTATGGCGCTGTGAACCTCTAATGGGGACCATCCGTGCCGCTTAGGTGATCAGAGCAACATTTTATCAAATCCGGCTTAGAAACACAAGGATCCATATATATTTCATTATCCCAATAGAGCACGCCGACTTCTACATATAATCAACACCTCACTCCACCAGGATTCGAACCCACGTTCTTATAATTGTGACCAAGGAACGCTACCTATGGGCCACCAGGACACTATAAGCAGTCCTAGACTCTGTTATATTTCACACAAAGCCTGTTCAACGAGCTTATGGCGCTGTGAACCACTATAGGGGACAGCCCGTGCCGCTTAGGTGATCAGAGCAACGTTTTACCAAATGCGGCTTCGAAACACTAGGATCCATATATATTTCATTAGCC
>NW_024756542.1:0-11555 GCF_018991925.1 Homarus americanus | reverse complement strand
CAATTGACTTTGACAGTCTCCCACTGGGTGTGTGGCGATTCTCGGAATATTTCGTATAATATTGTTATAAAGTACTAAACCGACCCTTAATTGACTTTGCCAGTCTCCCACTGGGTGTGTGGCGATTCTCGGACTATTTCGTATATTATTGTTATAAAGTACTAAATTGACCCTCAATTGACTTTGACAGTCTCCCAAGCGGTGTGTGGCGATTCTCGGATTACTTCGTATAATATTGTTATAAAGTACTAAACCGTCCCTCAATTGACTTTGAAAGTCTCCCAGTCGTTGTGTGGCGATTCTCGAATTATTTCGTATAATATTGTTCTTAAGTACTAAATCGACCCTCAATTGACTTTGACAGTCTCCCACTCGGTATGTGGCGATTCTCGGATTATTTGGTAAAATATTGTTATAAAGTACTAAATCGACCCTAAATTGACTTTGAAAGTCTCCCACTGTGGAGGATTTCGACATCAGTTATTATTGTTATAAAGCCAACTGACCAATTGATTTTGATAGTCTCCCACTCGTGGCGATTCGATTATTTGCAAAATATTACAAGTACCAATTGACCTCAATTATTTTGACAGTCTCCACTGGGTGTGTATAATTCTTTTGATTATTTCTATAATATTAAGAGAAAAAGTACTAAATCGACCCTCATTTGACTTTGACAGTCTGCCACAGGGTGTGTGGCGATTCTCGGATTATTTTGTATAATATTGTTCTTAAGTACTAAATCGACCCTCAATTGACTTTGACAGTCTCCTACTCGGTGTGTGGCGATTCTCGGATTATTTGGTAAAATATTGTTATAAAGTACTAAATCGACCCTCAATTGACTTTGACAGTCTCCCACTGGGTGTGTGGCGTTTCTCGGATTATTTCGTATAATATTGTTATAAAGTACTAAATCGACCCTCAATTGACTTTCACAGTCTCCCACAGGGTGTGTGGCAATTCTCGGATTATTTCGTATATTATTGTTATAAAGTACTAAATCGACCCTCAATTGACTTTGACAGTCTCCCACTCAGTGTTTGGCGATTCCCGGATTATTTCGTATATTATTGTTATAAAGTACTAAATCGACCCTCAATTGACTTTGACAGTCTCCCACCGTGTGGCGGTTCTTTGATTGATTTTGTATGGTATTGTTCTTAAGGACAAACGTGGACTTCACCGACATTGATGTTCTAATGGTGGCGATTCTCTGATTATTTCGTATAATATTGTTCTTAAGTACTAAATCGACCCTCAATTGACTTTGACAGTCTCACACTCGTTGTGTGGCGATTCTCGGATTATTTGGTAAAATATTGTTATAAATTACTAAATCGACCCTCAATTGACTTTGGCAGTCTCCCACTGGGTGTGTGGCGATTCTCGGATTATTTCGTATATATTGTTATAAAGTACTAAATTGACCCTCAATTGACTTTGACAGTCTCCCACTGGGTGTGTGGCGATTCTCGGATTATTTCGTATAATATTGTTATAAAGTACTAAATTGACCCTCAATTGACTTTGACAGTCTCCCACCCGGTGTGTGGCGATTCTCGGATTATTTGGTAAAATATTGTTATAAAGTACTAAATCGACTTCAAATGGATTTTTGACAGTCTCCCACCCGGTGTGTGGCGATTCTCGGATTATTTGGTAAAATATTGTTATAAAGTACTAAATCGACCCTCAATTGACTTTTTGAGAGTCTCCCACTGCGTGGAGGGATTCGGATTATTTGCAAAAATATTGCTCTATACCAACGACCAATTGACTTCAGAGTCTCCCACTGTGGCGATTCGATCAATTTGCAAAATATTGTTATAAAGTACTAAATCGACCTCATTTGATTTTTGAAAGTCTCCCCAGTCGTTGTGTGATGATTCAGATTATTTCGTATAATGTTGTTCTTAAGTGATCAACACCTCACCGATTTTGAAAGTCTCCACTATGTGGCGATTCTCGATTATATAACTGACCTCACCCTTCTTGACAGTCTCCTACTGCAGGTGGCTATTCTTCCGGATCACTTGGTAAAATATTGTTATAAAGTACTAAATCGACCCTCAATTGACTTTGACAGTCTCCCACAGGGTGTGTGGCGATTCTCGGATTATTTCGTATATATTGTTGTAAAGTACTAAATTGACCCTCAATTGACTTTGACAGTCTCCCACTGGGTGTGTGGCTATTCTCGGATTATTTCGTATAATATTGTTATAAAGTACTAAACCGACCCTTAATTGACTTTGCCAGTCTCCCACTGGGTGTGTGGCGATTCTCGGACTATTTCGTATAATATTGTTATAAATTACTAAATCGACCTTCAATTGACTTTGACAGTCTCCCACTCAAGGTGTGGCGATTCTCTGATTATTTCGTATAATATTGTTCTTAAGTACTAAATCGACCCTCAATTGACTTTGACAGTCTCCCACTCGGTGTGTGGCGATTCTCGGATTATTTGGTAAAATATTGTTATAAAGTACTAAATCGACCCTCAATTGACTTTGACAGTCTCCCACTGGCTGTGTGGCGATTCTCGGATTATTTCGTATAATATTGTTATAAAGTACTAAATCGACCCTCAATTGATTTACAATAACAAAGTATGACTTTGGATTATTTCTTATTGTTGTGCACTAAATTGACCTCAATTGACTTTGATAAGTCTCCCCAGTGGTGTGTAAGACTTCCGATTATTTTGTATAATATTGCTAAAGCAACAAATTAATCTGAATTGACTTTTACAGTCCTCCACTCGGTGTGTGGCGATTCTTGATTATTTGGTAAAATATTGTTATAAAGTACTAAATCGACCTCAATTGACTTTGACAGTGTCACACTGGGTGTATGATTCTCGGATTATTCGTATAATATTGTTATAAAGAACTAAATCGACCCTCAATTGACTTTTGACAGTCTCCACAGGTGTGGCGATTCTCGGATTGTTTTATAATATTGTTCTTTAAATACTAAATCGACCCTCAATTGACTTTTGAGAGTCTCCACTCAAAAAGGATTCTTGGTTTATTTCGTATATTATTGTTATAAAGTAATAAACCGACCCTCAATTGATTTCGAAAGTCTCCTACTGGTTGTGTGGCGATTCTCAAATTATTTCGTATAATATTGTTCATAAAGTACTAAATCGATTCTCAATTGACTTTGACAGTCTCCCACTGGGTGGCGATCCTTTGGATTATTTCATAATATTGTTATAAAGTACTAAATCGACTCAATTGACTTTTGAGCAGTCTCCACTGGTGTGTGGCGATTCTTGGATTATTTTGGTATAATATTATTAAATACTAAATCGACCTCAATTGACTTTGAGAGTCCCCACCTGCTGTGTGACGATTCTGCCTATTACTGTATAATATTGTTAGTACTAAACCGACCCTCAATTGACTTTGAGAGTCTCCCACCGTTGTGTGGCGATTCTCGGATTCATTTCGTATAATATTGTTATAAAGTACTAAACCGACCCTCAATTGACTTTTAGTGTCTCCACTCGCTTGTGGCGATTTCGGATTATTTTCGTAAAATATTGTTATTAAGTACTAAATCGACCTCAATTGACTTTGACAGTCTCCTCTACCCGGTGTGTGGCGATTCTCGGAATTATTTTGTAAAATATTGTTATAAAGCTACTAAATCGACCCTCAATTGACTTTGACAGTCTCCCACCAAGGTGCAATTCTGATTATTTCGTATAATATTGTTTTAAAGTACTAAATCGACCTCAATTGACTCTTGATAGTCTCCCCACAGGTGTGGCGATTCTCTGATTATTTTGTATATATTATTATTAAGTACCAAATCGGCCCTCAATTGACTGATGAACTCCTACCCGTGTGTGAAGATTCTTGGATTATTCTTCGTATAATATTATTCTAATTATTAAATCACCAATTGACTTTTGAGAGTCTCCCTACCGTGGAAAAGCGATTCTCGATCACTTGGCAAAATATTGTTATAAAGTACTAAATCGACCCCATTTGAGATTCTTTTGAAAGTCTCATCGTTGTGTGGCGATTCTCGTATTATTTCGTATAATATTGTTATTATGACTAAATCGACCTCAATGACGTTGACAGTCTCCCACTCCAGTGTGGCGATTCTCGATTATTTCGTATAATATGGTTATAAAGTACTAAACCGACCCCTCAATTGATTTCTTTGACTAGTCTCCTAACTGGGTGTATGATTCTTTGATTATTTCTATAATATGGTTATAAAGTACTAAACTGACCTCAATTGATTTTTGATAGTCTCCAACTGTGTAAAGATCCTGATTATTTCGTATAATATTGTTAGTAAAGTACTAAATTGACCTCAATTGAGTTTTGACAGTCTCACACGGTGTGGCGATTCCGATTATTTAGTATAATATTGTTTTAAATACTAAATCGACCTCAATTGACTATGAGAGTCTCCGCCACAGGGTGTGGCGATTCTCGGATTACTTCGTATAATATTGTTATAAAGTACTAAACCGACCAATTGACTTTGACAGTCTCCCCACTCAGTGTGTGGCGATTTCTGATTATTTTGCAAATATTGTTATAAGTACTAAATCGACCCTCAATTGATTTTGACAGTCTCCTACCGGGTGTGTGGCAATCTTTTATTTTGTAAAATATTGTTTAAAGTACTAAATCGACCCTCAATTGACTTTTGACAGTCTCCTCACCCGCTGTGTAAAGGATTCTCGGATTATAATTATAGTACTCAAATCGACCTCAATTGATTCTGAGAGTCTCACCGGTGTGTGTATTTTATCTTTAACTTTTTTAAACATTGCTCTTGGCATTAAATCGTAATCACTGACTTTTTTAGAGTTCCTACCGGTGTGTGTGGCGATTCTCGGATCACTTGGTAAAATATTGTTATAAAGTACTAAATCGACCCTCATTTGACTTTGAAAGTCTCCCAGTCGTTGTGTGGCGATTCTCGTATTATTTCGTATAATATTGTTCTTAAGGACTAAATCGACCCTCAATTGACTTTGACAGTCTCCCACTCAGTGTGTGGCGATTCTCGGATTATTTCGTATAATATGGTTATAAAGTACTAAACCGACCCTTAATTGACTTTGACCGTCTCCTACTGGGTGTGTGGCTATTCTCGGATTATTTCGTATAATATTGTTATAAAGTACTAAACCGACCCTTAATTGACTTTGACAGTCTCCCACTGGTTGTGTGGCGATTCTCGGATTATTTCGTATAATATGGTTATAAAGTACTAAACCGACCCTCAATTGACTTTGACAGTCTCCCACTGGTTGTGTGGCTATTCTCGGATTATTTCGTATAATATTGTTATAAAGTACTAAACCGACCCTTAATTGACTTTGCCAGTCTCCCACTGGTTGTGTGGCGATTCTCGGATTATTTAAATACATAATGTTATTTATAAAGTACTAAGCCAACATAAAAATTGACTTTACTTGATCTCCCTTTCGGTGTGTAGCGATTCTCAGCGATTATTTGGTGGGCATATTTATAAAGTACTAAATCGACCCTCAATTGACTTTGACAGTCTCCACTGGTTGTGTGACGATTCTCAGTTATTTCGTATAATATTGTTATAAATATAGAAATCGACCCTCAATTGACTTTGACGAGTCTCCCACTGGGTGTGTGGCGATTCTCGGAATATTTCGTATAATATTGTTATAAAGTACTAAACCGACCCTTAATTGACTTTGCCAGTCTCCCACTGGGTGGGTGGCGATTCTCGGACTATTTCGTATAATATTGTTATAAAGTACTAAATCGACCCTCAATTGACTTTGACAGTCTCCCACTCAGTGTGTGGCGATTCCCGGATTATTTCGTATATTATTGATATAAAGTACTAAATCGACCCTCAATTGACTTTGACAGTCTCCCACAGGGTGTGTGGCGATTCTCGGATTATTTTGTATAATATTGTTCTTAATTACTAAATCGGCCCTCAATTGACTTCGACAGTCTCCCACTCGGTGTGTGGCGATTCTCGGATTATTTCGTATAATATTGTTCTTAATTACTAAATCGACCCTCAATTGACTTTGAGAGTCTCCCACTCCCTATGTCGCGATTCTCGGATTACTTGGTAAAATATTGTTATAAAGTACTAAATCGACCCTCAATTGACTTTGACAGTCTCCCACTGAGTGTGTGGCGATTCTCGGATTATTTCGTATAATATTGTTATAAAGTACTAAATTGACCCTCAATTGACTTTGACAGTCTCCCACTGGGTGTTGCGATTTCCGGATTATTTCGTATAATATTGTTATAAAGTACTAAATCGACCCAAAAATGACTTTGACAGTCTCCCACTCGGTGTGTGGCGATTCTCGGATTATTTGGTAAATTATTGTTATAAATTACTAAATCGACCCTTAATTGACTTTGGCAGTCTCTCACTGGGTGTGTGGCGATTCTCGGATTATTTTGTATAATATTGTTCTTAAGTACTAAATCGACCCTCAATTGACTTCGACAGTCTCCCACGCGGTGTGTGGCGATTCTCGGATTATTTCGTATAATATTGTTATAAAGTACTAAACCGACCCTCAATTGACTTTGAAAGTCTCCCAGTCGTTGTGTGGCGATTCTCGAATTATTTCATATAATATTGTTCTTAAGTACTAAATCGACCCTCAATTGACTTTGAGAGTCTCCCACTCGGTGTGTGGCGATTCTCGGATTATTTCGTATAATATTGTTGTAAAGTACTAAATCGACCCTCAATTGACTTTGACAGTCTCCCATTCGCTATGTGGCGATTCTCGGATTACTTGGTAAAATATTGTTATAAACTATTAAATCGACCCTCAATTGACTTTGACAGTCTCACACTGGGTGTGTGGCGATTCTCGGATTATTTGGTATAATATTGTTATAAAGTACTAAACCGACCCTCAATTGACTTTGAAAGTCTCCCACTGGGTGTGTGGCGATTCTCGGAATATTTCGTATAATATTGTTATAAAGTACTAAACCGACCCTTAATTGACTTTGATAATCTCCCACTGGGTGTGTGGCGATTCTCGGACTATTTCGTATAATATTGTTATAAAGTAGTAAATCGACCCTCAATTGACTTTGACAGTCTCCCAAGCGGTGTGTGGCGATTCTCGGATTACTTCGTATAATATTGTTATAAAGTACTAAACCGACCCTCAATTGACTTTGAAAGTCTCACAGTCGTTGTGTGGCGATTCTCGAATTATTTCGTATAATATTGTTCTTAAGTACTAAATCGACCCTCAATTGACTTTGACAGTCTCCCACTCGGTATGTGGCGATTCTCGGATTATTTGGTAAAATATTGTTATAAAGTACTAAATCGACCCTCAATTGACTTTGAAAGTCTCCCACTAGGTGTGTGGCGATTCTCGGATTATTTCGTATAATATTGTTATAAAGTACTAAATCGACCCTCAATTGACTTTGGCAGTCTCCCACTCGGTGTGTGGCGATTCTCGGATTATTTGGTAAAATATTGTTATAAAGTACTAAATCGACCCTCAATTGACTTTGACAGTCTCCCACTGGGTGTGTGGCGATTCTCGGATTATTTCGTATAATATTGTTATAAAGTACAAAATCGACCCTCAATTGACTTTGAGAGTCTCCCACTCGGTGTGTAGCGATTCTCGAATATTTTGGTAAAATATTGTTCTTAAGTACTAAATCGACCCTCAATTGACTTTGAGAGTCTCCCACTCGGTGTGTGGCGATTCTCGGATCACTTGGTAAAATAATGTTATAAAGTACTAAATCGACCCTCATTTGACTTTGAAAGTCTCCCAGTCGTTGTGTGGCGATTCTCGTATTATTTCGTATAATATTGTTCTTAAGGACTAAATCGACCCTCAATTGACTTTGACAGTCTCCCACTCAGTGTGTGGCGATTCTCGGATTATTTCGTATAATATGGTTATAAAGTACTAAACCGACCCTTAATTGACTTTGACATTCTCCCACTGGGTGTGTGGCTATTCTCGGATTATTTCGTATAATATTGTTATAAAGTACTAAACCGACCCTTAATTGACTTTGACAGTCTCCCACTGGTTGTGTGGCGATTCTCGTATTATTTCGTATAATATTGTTATAAAGTACTAAATCGACCCTCAATTGACTTTGACAGTCTCCCACTGGGTGTGTGGCGATTCTCGGATTATTTCGTATAATATGGTTATAAAGTACTAAACCGACCCTCAATTGACTTTGACAGTCTCCCACTGGGTGTGTGGCTATTCTCGGATTATGTCGTATAATATTGTTATAAAGTACTAAACCGACCCTTAATTGACTTTGCCAGTCTCCCACTGGTTGTGTGGCGATTCTCGGATTATTTGGTATAATATTGTTATAAAGTACTAAACCGACCCTCAATTGACTTTGACAGTCTCCCACTCAGTGTGTGGCGATTCTCGGATTATTTCGTATAATATGGTTATAAAGGACTAAACCGACCCTCAATTGACTTTGACAGTCTCCCACTGGGTGTGTGGCGATTCTCGGATTATTTCGTACAATATGGTTATAAAGTACTAAACCGACCCTCAATTGACTTTGACAGCCTCCCACTGGGTGTGTGGCTATTCTCGGATTATTTCGTATAATATTGTTATAAAGTACTAAACTGACCCTTAATTGACTTTGCCAGTCTCCCACTGGTTGTGTGGCGATTCTCGGATTATTTGGTATAATATTGTTATAAAGTACTAAATCGACCCTCAATTGACTTTGACAGTCTCCCCACTGAGTGTGGCGATTCTCGGATTATTTCTGCATAATATTGTTATTATAAAGTACTAAATTGGATCTCAATTGACTTTGACAGTCTCCCCACTGCGTGTATGATTCTCGGATTATTTTGTATAATATTGTTATATACTAAATTGACCCCTCAATTGACTTCTTGGCAGTCTCCACTCGGTGTGGCGCATTCTCAGATTATCGGTAAAATATTGTTATAAATTACTAAATCGACCAATTGATTCTTTTTGGCAGTCTCCCACTGGGTGTATGCGATTCTCGGATTGTCGTATAATATTGTTCTTAAGTACTAAATCGACCAATTGACTTTGACAGTCTCCCACTCAGTGTGTGGCGATTCTCGGATTATTTCGTATAATATTGTTATAAAGTACTAAACCGACCCTTAATTGACTTTGCCAGTCTCCCACTGGCTGTGTGGCGATTCTCGGATTATTTCGTATAATATTGTTATAAAGTACTAAATCGACCCTCAATTGACTTTGACAGTCTCCCACAGGGTGTGTGGCGATTCTCGGATTATTTGGTAAAATATTGTTATAAAGTACTAAATCGACCCTCAATTGACGTTGGCAGTCTCCCACTCGGTGTGTGGCGATTCTCGGATTATTTGGTAAAATATTGTTATAAAGTACTAAATCGACCCTCAATTGACTTTGACAGTCTCCCACTGGGTGTGTGGCGATTCTCGGATTATTTCGTATAATATTGTTATAAAGTACTAAATCGACCCTCAATTGACTTTGAGAGTCTCCCACTCGGTGTGTAGCGATTCTCGGATTTTTTGGTAAAATATTGTTCTTAAGTACTAAATCGACCCTCAATTGACTTTGAGAGTCTCCCACTCGGTGTGTGGCGATTCTCGGATCAATTGGTAAAATATTGTTATAAAGTACTAAATCGACCCTCATTTGACTTTGAAAGTCTCCCAGTCGTTGTGTGGCGATTCTCGTATTATTTCGTATAATATTGTTCTTAAGGACTAAATCGCCCCTCAATTGACTTTGACAGTCTTCCACTCAATGTGTGGCGATTCTCGGATTATTTCGTATAATATGGTTATAAAGTACTAAACCGACCCTAAATTGACTTTGACAGTCTCCCACTGGGTGCGTGGCTATTCTCGGATTATTTCGTATAATATTGTTATAAAGTACTAAACCGACCCTTAATTGACTTTGACAGTCTCCCACTGGTTGTGTGGCGATTCTCGGACTATTTCGTATAATATTGTTATAAAGTACTAAATCGACCCTCAATTGACTTTGACAGTCTCCCACTCAAGGTGTGGCGATTCTCTGATTATTTCGTATAATATTGTTCTTAAGTACTAAATCCACCCTCAATTGACTTTGACAGTCTCCCAATCGGTGTGTGGCGATTCTCGGATTATTTGGTAAAATATTGTTATAAAGTACTAAATCGACCCTCAATTGACTTTGACAGTCTCCCACTGGCTGTGTGGCGATTCTCGGATTATTTCGTATAATATTGTTATAAAGTACTAAATCGACCCTCAATTGACTTTGACAGTCTCCCACAGGGTGTGTGGCGATTCTCGGATTATTTCGTATATATTGTTGTAAAGTACTAAATTGACCCTCAATTGACTTTGACAGTCTCCCACTGGATGTGTGGCGATTCTCGGATTATTTGGTATAATATTGTTATAAAGTACTAAATTGACCCTTAATTGACTTTGACAGTCTCCCACTCGGTGTGTGGCGATTCTCGGATTACTTCGAATAATATTGTTATAAAGTACTAAACCGACCCTCAATTGACTTTGAAAGTCTCCCAGTCGTTGTGTGGCGATTCTCGAATTATTTCGTATAATATTGTTCTTAAGTACTAAATCGACCCTCAATTGACTTTGACAGTTTTCCACTCGGTGTGTGGCGATTCTCGGATTATTTGGTAAAATATTGTTATAAAGTACTAAATCGACCCTCAATTGACTTTGACAGTCTCCCACTGGGTGTGTGGCGATTCTCGGATTATTTGGTAAAATATTGTTATAAAGTACTAAATCGACCCTCAATTGACTTTGGCAGTCTCCCACTGGGTGTGTGGCGATTCTCGGATTATTTCGTATAATATTGTTATAAAGTACTAAATTGACACTCAATTGAGTTTGAGAGTCTCCCACTGGGTGTGTGGCGATTCTCGGATTATTTCGTATAATATTGTTTTAAAGTACTAAATCGACCCTCAATTGACTATGATAGTCTCCCACAGGGTGTGTGGCGATTCTCTGACTCTTTGGTATAATATTGTTATAAAGTACTAAATCGACCCTCAATTGACTTTGACAGTCTCCCACTCGGTGTGTGGCGATACTCTGATTATTTCGTATATAATTGTTATAAAGTACTAAATCGACCCTCAATTGACTTTGACAGTCTCCCACAGGGTGTGTGGCGATTCTCGGACTATTTTGTATAATATTGTTATAAACTACTAAATCGACCTCAATTGACTTTGACAGTCTCCCCACTGGGTGTGTGGCGATTCTCGGATTATTTGGCATAATATTGTTATAAAGTACTAAATCGACCCTCAATTGATTCCCTGACAGTCTCCCACGCTAGGGTGTGGCGATTCACGGATTATTTCTGCATAATATTGTTATAAAGTACTAAATCGACCTCAATTGACTTTGACAGTCTCCTACCCGGTGTGTGGCGATTCTCGGATTATTTTGGTAAAAAATATTGTTATAAAGTACTAAATCGACCCTCAATTGACTTTTGACAGTCT
>NW_024756541.1:0-14934 GCF_018991925.1 Homarus americanus | reverse complement strand
CATTCACTGCCGTAGAAATATTTACTTCTCTAACAGTTTTCTATATGGTTCCCAGTCATTATAATACGACCTTGTATAATCAAATGATCTAAATTAAACTAAACTTATCCAAATTAAACTTATTAGCTAACAAATCCTTCTAAAACACGATATATGCAAATCAAAAGTTCTAAATTCAACTTAACTTATCGTAATATAACTATTATAACTAAACCATTTTAATTAAACCTAACCTAAACACCTCAAGTGCCACAAACAGAAGGAAAACACACCTTTAATATCATCGTGTAGGAGGCCCCTGTAACCCACTAACTCCAGGTAATGCATCTATATCAATCTACCTGCGTTAGAAGCTCTATACGTGGCTATGATCGTTACCCACTGCTGGAGAACATTTGTACTTCTATAATTACCCCTGGAGAAACAATGCACCAATTTACGATTTATTTATTTTATTTTTCATTTATTTTATATTCTTGGTCCATACTGTAAACATCGCCCGCTTGTGAGTCCCGTCAGCCATTTTGTTCTAACTTTCGGGGATTCTAAAATAAGCTATAAATAAATAAATAAATAAATAAATAAAACAAGCATCTTTTGTTTTTCTAACCCATGAGCTGTGAGTCTTCATTATATACTTCAACATTACTCTAAACTAAGGCTAGAGAGGGTGTGTACAGTACTAGTGGAGTCAAGACGAGAAGGTATTTCAAATCCATAAAGGGTTTTACAAGTGGAGAGTCTTACAAGTGGAGGGTCTTACAGGTGGAGAGTCTTACAAGTGGAGGGTCTTACAGGTGGAGAGTCTTACAAGTGGAGGGTCTTACAGGTGGAGGATTTTAATAAGGATAAATACAGCAAGTCTTACAGTTGAATCAGCCAAGTCGAGGAAAACTCTTAAGAGTCATGTAACTTCTACCTGGTGTTACCTGTAATCAAGCTAAGGTATATGTAAGAAGAATATTATCTCGTTACTATCCATTCCTCTTCCACTATCCTGCGAGGTGGTGTATTAATAGGCACAGATACTCATGATAAAGAAGGAATAAAGAGAAAGACGCAAGATACCTATAAAATGCGACAGAATATACCCACATGCGTAATCCTAACCCATCCCAACCCAACCCAACCCTATCCTACCCCAGCTTCACCACAGTACACAAAGTCATTCTTGGTATCAGAATGACGCCTAAACACCCTGTATCGCCTAAGACACATTTGAATCGGATGGTTTCGTTGACGGTTTTATTTCTTCGGTATAAACCAGAGAAGCAATTAGTTCGTGGGAACAGTGAGTCAAAATACTTCACATCAGCTTCGTTTACGACCTCCAGCTGATATTTACTTCTGTTGTCTATATCAATCACATTTTATAATGAAAACAAAAATATGGTTAGTTACTTAAAAATGAAAAAAACATCATACTTAGATACTTAAGAGGGAGGAAAAAAGATACTTAAGATACTTAAAAATAAAAACACTCTTTGATACTTAAATTAGGACAAAATAAACGGACATAAAGATTTAACTATGAGCGGTGGATATTACGACATGTACCGGCTATCAATACAGAGGCGCTATTTAGCCGTGAAGTTCTCTCAGAAACTCAACAAGACAATATGTGGTCACGTAAAAATTTCAGGTTAATTTTTAACACCATCCGTCATTTTAAACCTTGGCACCTGTAGATTAAGAAAATATATGGTGATATTTTTTCTGATGGGATAAAGGTCGTATTTGTCCAGAGAAGTAAGAGAGGAAAAAAATCACTTGAGAGGCATGACGCACAGAGTGTCTAAGGTGATAAAAGATCATATACTTCCATTTGGGTTTTCAAATTAAGTTCATTACATAAAATATCAAACTCATAAAGATTACAAAAGAACAGAACATCATGAGCTCTCTACAGCTATTGTCAGCCGTCAATATGCTGATGTACAGAAGCTACACAATGTTATTGGTGACTGTAATCCCAGGAAAATGATGCTCTTTTAAACATGGTAACTGGAGCTGTAATGCCAGAAAATGCCAAATATGACAATCTATGTGCATATGAAGTTGGAAGACAAAATTATGAAAATTTTGTCAAGAACCGTATTGTTGGTCCATTGAGCATCTGGGAAAAGATGTCCAAGGTTAATCTTCTGTCGTGGAAAGCAGCAAATAAGACTTCAACCATCAAATTGCTATCACAAGTTATAGAACTTAAGCAGGACATACAGTATATGCATCACAGAAGGGCAGCACTGTACACATCAAGTCACCAGACACTGATGTGTTTGGCATATTAAAGCAGCCTCAACTTGGAGAAAATACAAGTATGAAAACAGGAACTGGTGAGCGACGACACATTGGGCAGAGAGCCTTACAGGTTTGCATACCTTCACAGGATCTGACTGCATTGGAAAATTTGTTGGCAAAGGAAAGAAAGCATGTTGGAGCACTTGATGAAATCTAACACAAAAGTCCTAGATGCATTCAAGATGCTGAGTAGACTGTTGATGGTCTGAACAAATAGCTCTACTGTCCACGAATTACCAAACCGTCGGCAATCTTAGATGGCATTCTTTCAAGAAATGCAGGCAGAAAGCTGGAGAACCAGCACGGCAACCTAAAGTACCATATTGAGTGAAGGTATCAAGCTCTTCTGTGGTCTTGTGATGCAGTATGGTAAATGCTTTGCTAAATACATGGCTGGAAGATTGAGAAATGACTCGTTTCCATACTAGAAGGACAGACCAACCACCAGCCCCAGAAGCAATTGTTAGAACTAATACCAGGATGTGGCGTCAGGAAATGTAGATCATTGTCATGTTCATATTACAATCAGAAGAAAGGATACATTAGATGTGAAATATTGTCAAGATATTATAGAAACCAAGGCAGAAGAATTTGGTACACAGAAGACTTGATGACGAGGATCAGAAGAATGTCAAATAATAAATTGCACTGTTTACACATGATGTATAACACTACAAACTTTTAATAAATATAAAACGGTGGTTCTAAGCTTTTCAGATAATGGTAATATGTATATGTTTAATTTCTAGTATTTGTCTTTAGCAAATAATTTTACTTACTGCAATCTCTTCTTTGCCAGAGACAGGATGGCATATATGAGCAGCCATGTTTGTAACACACTTATGATATTATAACAGTATTCATGATATATTATGTTAAATTGTAATCATATAATACTACATGTTCATAGGTTATTAGTCATGTTTTAAGTTAATTAGAACTTAATGGTAATACATCTGTGGTTCATTACGCCGCTCTTTAATAAAACTTCTTTAAAGGCATAAAACTTATAATAAACCGTTCAGAAAAAATGACACCACAGTTCCTTAACATAGTTTATAAGGATTATTATAATGTATGGTGTCAAAAATTAACATGAAATTTTTACGGGATTACTTAAGCTCCTACACTAAAACCTGCCGACCTAACCTAACCTTTTTTACCCACCTCTACCTACTTACCTAACCTGACATAATCTAACCTAACCTGACGTAATCTGACCTAACCTGACATAATCTAACCTAACCTGACATAATCTAACCTAACCCGACATAATCTAACCTAACCTGACATAATCTAACCTAACCTGACATAATCTAACCTAACCTGACGTAATCTGACCTAACCTGACATAATCTAACCTAACCTGACGTAATCTGACCTAACCTGACATAATCTAACCTAATCTGACGTAATCTGACCTAACCTAACATAATCTAACCTAACCTGACATAATCTAACCTAACCTCCCCGTCTGACATAAGCTAACCTAATCAAACCTAACTTTCCCACCTACCTAACATAACCTATCTACTTATTACCTACCTAACCTAACTTAACCCAACCTGACATAATCTAACCTAACCTATTGAAACTTAACTTAACCACCTACCTCATCTAACACCACTTTGTAATCTCTCTGTGCTACAGCTGACAGGATGAGTATGGGGGCACAATAAACTAGCCTCTAAGTGGCAAAATTAACAAAACTAACCTAACCTAACCCAACCTGACTTAACCTAACCTGATCTGATCTATCCAACTTAAAAACTTAGAATATATAATAAAGCCGTTAGGTTAATTTAGGCTAAATATGGTTGATTCATATTTTATTTTGACAGAAATTCCCGGCAAAATAACGTATCTATATTGAGAACCACCGCCATGTTGGTTCCACGTTAACAAGACACGGATACACTACAGAATAACCCGCGTTCGTTTAACCTCAATTACTACAGTTTACTTTATAATCTTATTTCACAATCTTCACTACATCTCGCTTCACAATCTTCACTGCATCTCACTTCACAATCTTCAGCCAGGTGAGGTTTATGGATCGGGCTTTTTGTGCGAGAGATAGGAAATGTAGGACTAGGGTATGTTTTCCTGGGGCTGGGATAGGGCATGTAGCCGAGAGGTTAGATAGAGTTTTGTCAGGGGAGGGTACCAATCCAGTAGTGTGTCTTAGTGTGGGGGGAAACGACATAGGTAAGGTTAGGAGTGAGGAACTTTTCAAGAGGTATAGGGAGGCGCTGGGGAAGATTAGAGATAGGGGAGGGTTCCTGATAGTATGTGGTGTCTTGCCTAGAAGAGGGGTTGGTCGTGAATGGCTGTCCAGGGCAATTGCTATTAATTGCCGACTGGAAAAACATTGTGCAAACAATGGTTGGGCATTCATTGATGACGGGCAACGATTTTATGGCAACGATTACCTGTACTGTCGCGACGGAGTACACTTGTCTCGTGAGGGGGTAAAGACGTTTTCTGCATCCCTGGAGCGTGAAATTGTCACTCCAAAGGGGGGGTTTTGCCAGTAGAGAGGGGGGTCGGGGAAAATGGGAGTCAAAAACAAGCAGGTCCTGGGAAATAGTGAAACAGAAGTAGATAATGCTGAAAATATAGTTAGTCATAATAACAAACATCAAAGTAATAAATGTAAAACAGATAGAAACGGAAGAAATATATTGCGTGTTTATTATACTAATAGTAGAAGCCTGTGTAACAAAATGGACCAGCTCAGGGCCATTGTTAGTAAAGAGAACATAGATATAATTGCAATAACGGAAACATGGATAAATTCAAACAGCAAGCATTTTTTAGCAGAATTTCATATTCCAGGATATAACCTATTTAAATTTGACAGAGTAGGAAGGAGAGGTGGCGGTGTAGCAGTGTATATCAGGGTGTCATTAAAAAGCTGCAATAAATCAAACATTAAAACAAATAGCAACAATGAAAGTATTTGGGTAGAGATTGGTGAGGGCAGTGAATCCGTAGTCATTGGTGTTATATATAGACTACCTAATTTGAGTAGGAACGATGGTAAATTGCTATGGGAGGAAATAAAGAAGGCATCTGATAGAAACAATGTATGTATTCTAGGCGATTTCAACTTTTCAGGCATAGATTGGAAAAATCAACTTAGCGATAATGAATCTGAAGATTTTATAGAAGTAGTACAGGATAGTTTTATATATAAATTTATAAACTTGCCCACTAGAGGAAATAATATCCCCGATTTAGTTCTCAGTAATAATGAAAATCTAGTAAAAGATGTTGGGATTGGAGACGAACTAGGAAACAGTGATCATAAAGCCATATATTTTAACATAATATGGGATGGCAGGAAGAAGGAAAATTCGGCCTTGATCCCGGATTTTAGGAATGCTAATTACGGTAGCATAAGGAGAGACCTAAGGGATGACCTATGGTCAAAAGATTAATCCCCCCCACACCTCCGGAAACTGTCAACTTAGGACGGGATAACCCCGAATTTAATTTAGCAGCTACTTATGAACAATTTATTGCGACAATCAATAATGCCCAAAATAAACACATCCCTAAAAGAAAATTCAGATCGATACGGAACCAACCAAAATGGATGAATAATAGACTCTTAGATCTTCTAGGAAAAAGAAAGGAGTATATAGAAAAGTTAAGAAAGGCGAAAATCACTTACTTGGTTACTATCAGAACCTAACAAGACAGGTATAAACAGAAATTAGGAAAGCAAAGAGAAATTATGAAATCAAGGTAGCAAACGAATCGAAATATACCCCCAAAGCTTTTTATCAACTGTATAAATCAAAGGTTAGAGATACAATAGGTCCCCTTAAAACTACGACAGGAGAAATGACTGATGAGTTAGAAATGTGTAGTGCGTTAAATAGTCATTTTCGCTCCGTATTCACAAATGAAAACCTAGCACAGTTTCCAGAAGTTCATAAGGTATATAACGACAGTATAGAAAATATGTTGATGAATATCAATATTACTAGTAACGATGTGCTTAAAGTAATTAACAAACTGAAGCCTCATAAATCGCCTGGTCAGGCAGGGTATATGCTGAGAATATTAAAAGAATGTAGAGATAGGTTGGTAATCCATTACTTGAGTTTTATTTAATAAGTCATTAGAATCGGGCCTAGTGCCAGAAGCTTGGAAACTTGCAAATGTAGTTCCGATTTTCAAAAAGGGTGATAAATCAATAGCATCAAATTACCGTCCCATTAGTCTCACGTCAATCATAGGCAAGTTGCTAGAGTCAATTATTGCTACAAAAATCAGAAGCCACCTTGAAACATTCAACTAAATTCATTCTTCTCAGCACGGGTTCACCCAGGGACGTTTTTGTCTCACAAATTTGCTTAGCTTTTTCTCAGAAGTATTTGAAGCGGTAGATAATGATAAGTCATATGATATAATTTATTTAGATTTCAGTAAAGCATTCGATAGAGTCCCTCATGAGAGATTGATAAGGAAGGTAGAAGCACATGGAATAGGTGAATCAGTATTAAAATGGATTAGGTCATGGTTAACTGGTAGGAAACAAAGAGTCAGCATAAATGGATTAAAGTCAGACTGGGGAGTCTTGGTCAAAGCGAATTCCCCAGGAATCTGTATTAGACCCTCTGCTGTTTGTTATATTCATTAATGATCTTGATTTAGGCATAACTAGTAGGATTAAAATAAATTTGCAGATGATACAAAAATGGGGAGAGCGATAAATTCAGACAGTGACTTTGAACACCTTCAAAGAGATCTAGATACCTTACATGAGTGGTCAGTAGACTGGCAAATGAATTTTAATAGTGATAAATGCAAGGTACTACAGATAGGGAAGACGAATACAAACGTTAAGTATAAACTAGGTAACACGGAAATAGAAAACTCAGTTTGTGAAAAAAATCAAGGTGTATTTGTTAGCAACGACTTGAAACCTAGAAAACAATGTATTAGCGTTCGCAACAAGGCAAACAGGATTCTTGGGTTCATATCTAGGTCTGTGAGTAACAGAACTGCTGACGTTATCTTGAAACTTTACCTAGCATTAGTGAGGCCACACATGGATTATGTGGTTCAGTTCTGGTGTCCTTATTATAGAATGGACATAGATTCTTTGGAGAGAATACAAAGAAGAATGACAAAAATGATCCATAATATTAGAAACCTTCCATATGAAGAAAGACTGAAAAGCTTAGGCTTACATTCATTAGAGAGGCGCAGAGTTAGGGGAGATATGATAGAGGTGTACAAGTGGGTAAGTGGGATTAACAAGGGTAAAATGGAAGATGTTCTGAAGCTCAGTAATAACGAAATAACTAGAACAAATGGCTTTAAATTAGATAAATTCCGATTCAGAAAGGATATAGGCAAGCACTGGTTTGGTAATCGGGTTGTGGATATGTGGAATAGGCTACCGAGTGCTATAGTAGGATCGGGGACGCTAAGGAGCTTCAAGACGAAGTTGGATAGGCACATGGAAGTGCTGGGATGGGTGTGAAAGGGATCTGCCCTGTATGGGCCAGTCGGCCTCCTGCAGTATCCCACTTTCTTATGTTCTTATGTTCTTATGTTCACCTCACAATCTTTACTACATCTCACCTCACAATCTTCACTACATTTCACTTCACAATCTTCACTACATCTCACTTCACAATCTTCACTACATCTCACTTCACAATCTTCACTACATCTCACTTCACAGTCTTCACTACATCTCACTACACAATCTTCACTACATCTCACTTCACAACCTTCACTACATCTCACTTCACAATCTTCACTACATCTCACTTCACATCTTCACTACATCTCACTTCACAATCTTCACCATATCTCACTTCACAATCTTCACCACATCTCACTTCACAATCTTCACCAAATCTCACTTCACAATCTTCACCACATCTCACTTCACAATCTTTACCACATCTCACTTCACAATCTTCACTACATCTCACTTCACAATCTTCACTACATCTCACTTCACAATCTTCACTACATCTCACTTCACAATCTTCACTACATCTCACTTCACAATCTTCACTACATCTCACTTCACAATCTTCACTACATCCCACTTCACAATCTTCACTACTTCTCAATTCACAATCTTCACTACATCTCACTTCACAATCTTCACTACATCTCACTTCACAATCTTCACTACATCTCACTTCACAATCTTCACTACATCTCACTTCACAATCTTCATTACATCTCACTTCACAATCTTCACTACATCTCACTTCACAATCTTCACTACATCCCACTTCACAATCTTCACTACATCTCACTTCACAATCTTCACTACATCCCACTTCACAAACTTCACTACATCTCACTTCACAATCTTCACTACATCTCACTTCACAATCTTCAATACATCTCACTTCACAATCTTCACTACATCTCACTTCACAATCTTTCACTACATCTCACTTCACAATCTTCACCATATCTCACTTCACAATCTTTACTACATCTCACTTCACAATCTTCACTACATCTCACTTCACATTCTTCACTACATCTCACTTCACAATCTTCACTACCTCTCACTTCACAATCTTCACTACATCTCACTAGACAATCTTCACTACATCTCACTTCACAACCTTTACTACATCTCACTTCACAATCTTCACTACATCTCACTTCACATCTTCACTACATCTCACTTCACAATCTTCACCATATCTCACTTCACAATCTTCACCACATCTCACTTCACAATCTTCACCACATCTCACTTCACAATCTTCACCACATCTCACTTCACAATCTTTACCACATCTCACTTCACAATCTTCACTACATCTCACTTCACAATCTTCACTACATCTCACTTCACAATCTTCACTACATCTCACTTCACAATCTTCACTACATCTCACTTCACAATCTTCACTACATCTCACTTCACAATCTTCACTACATCTCACTTCACAATCTTCACTACATCTCACTTCACAATCTTCACTACATCTCACTTCACAATCTTCACTACATCTCACTTCACAATCTTCATTACATCTCACTTCACAATCTTCACTACATCTCACTTCACAATCTTCACTACATCTCACTTCACAATCTTCACCACATCTGACTTCACAATCTTCACTACATCTCACTTAACAATCTTCACTACATCTCACTTCACAATCTTCACTAACACCATCCTTCATCACTACATATAACATCCATCATCACTACTTATAACACCATCCATCATCATCACTACATATAATACTATCCATCATCACTACATATAACACGATCCATCATCACTACATATAACACCATCCACCATGACTACATATAGAACCATCCATCACGACATATAACACCATCTGACATCATTACATATAACACCAACCATCATCACTACATATAACATCATCCATCATCACTACATATAACTCCATCCATCATCACTACATATAACACCATCCATCATCACTACATATAAAACCAACCTATCATCACTACATATAACATCATCCATCATCACTACATATAACACCATCCATCATCACTACATATAGAACCATCCTATCATCACTACATATAATATCATCCATCATCACTACATATAACACCATCCAACATCACTGCATATAACACCAACCATCATCACTACATATAACATCATCCATCATCACTACATATAACTCTATCCATCATCACTACATATAACACCATCCAGCATCACTACATATAACACCAACCATCATCACTACATATAACATCATGCATCATCAATATATATATATAACACCATCCATCATCACTACATATATTACCCTCTTATCATCACTACATATAACACCATCCATCATTACTACAATATAACGCCATCCTTCATCACTACATATAACACCATCCATCATCACTACATATTATAACACCATCCATCATCTTTACAAACACCATCCATCATCTTTACAAACACCATCCCTCTTTACTATAGTGATAAACAGAGCTTTATTTTGTTGTCAATTTCTTTAAATTCCAACCTTATTAAACCGTAATTCTTTCTGTATGGTCAAATTTTGATTTGACCTCAGTGAGAGAGCTGTTAGTGTCAGTACATCACAATGGTGTTCCGGCGCACTGTATCGAAGGTGACTAAGGTGGAGGTGAAGCCTTGCCAGATGAAGGAGAAGGGCCCCCGATCTAACAAACTGCAGACCACAAAACACACTAAGACCCAAAACAACAAGACCCAAAACAACAAGAAGAAGAAGGAAACTACCACTTCCTGCCTTGTACAAAAGGACCAGTACCTGCCATGGGGAGACTACATCTTCACCGGGAAAAAGACACAAAAGAAGCGCTGAACCTACGCTTCTGATATTTAAAAATACTGTAATAAAAAACATATTAATTGATTTTGTTTGTATAATTTATGCTTTTTTTTATTTTCATCTGTAAACGTGCTGTTTTGGGAATATATTTTGAGTTACATAATATTTAGGTACAGCAGTTTATTTCACTGTATCTACTTGTTTACCAAGTAACTGGACTTACAGTCTCCGATGGGGATTCTCAAAACAAATATTTGGCATCGAACTCCGTAAGTGAGCTCGTAATCTAGCCTGTAACTTACAGGACCTCAACACGATCAACCTGGATATAGTAGTCGCTATTTCCGGATTGCATGAAAAAAAATTTATAATATATGTTTTAATAATGCTTGTTAGACTTGTTTTATCATAGAATAATGAAGAAAATGTTTTGTACATCAACATACTAAAATACAATATTAGTTTTTTTTTACGACAAGAAGAGGCTTGGCTGTTCTATTTCTCGCTTTATGGAAGAGATGCAGCTTTTGTCTTCTTACAACTTTTAAAGTAATTTGTACCAAAATAGAAGATTTTTTTTGTCCACATTTAGGGTATATTTTTTTTTATGACTGAATAAACTTGCAGATAGACCTTATTAATGTGGTATAGCTGTAAATATCCTTCAGTAATGAAATCCAAATATGAGGTCAAGTGAACATTTTTGCTTAGACTCCGCCTTTGTTAGGACCAAGTTATAACAAGTTATTCTGCCAAGTATCCAATAAGTACCCATGACTCAGAGTTAAATAATACCTAGCCTAATCTAAGTTCATCAAACTTAATAAAAAAAGTGGGGCAAAAAATAAGTGGTAAAGAAATTTTTTTCTCAGAAAAAGAATTATATTCAGAGGTTTTTATCCGATACCTTCAGTCAGGATTGTTAGATGTTCTGGGTAATAAGTTCTATATACAGGAGAGAACACAAACACCTGTATAGTTTTGTAGGTTCGGTTTACTGGATAAGAGTATGTACACAGAGGTGGATAACACTGCTCCCTAGCTAAGGTCCTGGTCAACTACCATAGACGACGTATGGCAAGTGATACATTAGCAGCTTCCATACGTCGCCAGGCACATTAATTAAGCGTGTGGGGTATGGTAATAACATTGCCACACGCTGCTAGCTAGGCTGAATAAATATAAATGGAGCACATACATAATATACATACATAGTACATAATCCAGCATACATAATATACATACACCTCCCTCCCCCCTATACGCTCATAGCAAAGTCTTGAGCGGACCTTTTCTTCTGGATCCGTTCTGAGCGTCGAGGGACTTCATCACTGGGAAGGGTATGGGACTCAACACTGGTGGCGGGGCCAGCAGAAGGCATTGTTACGGGGCGGAGAAAGCGGCGGTTCCTCCACCACACACGACCACTGGGTAACCGCACCTGGTAGTCCCGTGACCTGCCGAGACCCATGACTACGCCTACTTTGTCCCAACGTAGGGAGGTCGGGTCCTGAACACGGACTTGGGTGCCGACACTCAACCTGGGGAGAGAACGGGCGTGGTCGTTGTAGCGGGCGGCGACGTCCTGAGCACGTTCGGCGGCTCGGCGATCACAATCCTCTGTCTTGGCCTGCCACTCCATGGAGAAGGATTGAGGGTGAGCAGGGACACAAGAACGAAGGGGGCGTCCATACAAGACCTGGGCAGGGGAGCGTCCGGTGTAGTTGGGTGTGTTGCGGAGTTCAAGAAGACCCCGGTCGAAGGCCTCGCAGTCAATGTTCCCAGAAGGGGCCACCTTAAGGATGAGGTGCTTCAGGGATTTGACAGCAGCCTCAGCGTGGCCGTTGGACTGCGGGTAATGGGGCGATGACAACACATGCCGGACTCCCCATCGGTCAAGGAACACAGCAAAGTCCCGGCTTGTGAACTGAGGCCCTCCGTCGGTTCGCAGGCGTACAGGAACGCCCACGTCACGGAAGTAGTGGCGGAACTTGCTGATGATGGCGGCAGACGTTGTGTCATTACCGCACTTGATGACAACCGGCCAACCAGCGAGACGGTCGACGATAACAAGGAAGGACTTTCCTGACACACAGAAAAAGTCGGCCGACACAGACTCAAAGGGGCGGGTGGGGTTGTCGTCACTCATGAAGGGTTCCTGCTGCTGGCTGGGTTGTAATACTTGGCAGGGCTCACACGCACGGACAACATTGGAGATGTCGGAGTTGATGCCGGGCCAGAACACAGTCTGTCGTGCACGTCGTTTGGTGGCCTCAGCTCCACGGTGGCTGTCGTGAAGGCGAGCCAAGGCGTGGGGGCGTAATGCAGCAGGGACAACTACACGTGCTCCGTACAGAACAAGGTCTCCGTCGCAGTAAAGTTCATCGCGGAGTTTCCAATACGGGAGCAGGGTGTTGTGAAGATCGTAGCGGTTGCTAGGAAATCCATTCCTCACACACTCGACAAGTCGGACGTAGGAAGGGTCATCTCGGGCCGCTGTTCGAAGGTCCTCCATTGCCTTGTCGTCATCTGGTGACAGGTCCGAACGAAGGGATTGGACGGCATGGAGAGTGACCACAGTCCTGACGGAAAGAGCGAGGTCGGCGTCGAGCACATGGTCTTCTGGAGTAGAGCGGCTGACAGGAGAGCGGGATAAGGCATCAGGGATGCAGAGCTCCTTACCAGCACGCCACGCTGCTGTGAAGATGTACGCCGAGAGCTTCTCTTTCAGACGCTGGAGGCAAGGGTTCTCAACGGCGTCTAGCGTGTAGTGGTTGAGGATCGGGACAAGCGGGCGATGGTCGGTCACTAGGTGAAAGTGTTGCAGGCCTATGAGGTAAGACCTGCACTTGGACGTCGCCCAGACCACAGCCAACAGCTCCAACTCAATGGTGGCGTAGCGCGTCTCAGTGTCAGAGAGGAAACGCGAGCCACACTGGACGAGCCGGAACTGCCCTCCACCATGATCCTGCAGTAGGGCGTATCCCACGCCATACAAGCGTGAGGCATCTGTCTGCAGAACTGTCGGCAAGGCTGGGTCAAGCGTGGCGAGGACAGGTGGACGAGACAGGGCCTGTTTCACTTGCTGGAAGGCCTTGTCGTGGTCGGGGGTCCACAGGAATGTCCTCTTGGGGCTCATCAGGGGGCGAAGTGGTTGAGCAGCTGCGGAGATGTCTGACGAAAACTCTGCTAACTGGTTGACGAGACCGATGAAGGACCTCAAGTCGGTCAGGTTAGCAGGGGTGGGAAAATCCGTGATGGCGCGGACCTTTTCCGGGTCAGCTGCGATACCATTCCCTGAGAGGGTGTACCCACAAAAGTCAGCTGAAGAGCTGGCCAGAACAAACTTGTCGGCATTTAGGGTAATGCCGTGCTTCCGGCACCTGTTGAGTACCTCGTAGATACGGCAGAGGTGATCCATATAATCCTCGTCGTACACGAGTATGTCGTCGACCACTTTCACACAGTTTGCCAGACCTTGTAGAGCCATGTCACCTCGAAGACAGAAAGCGTCTCCTGTAGCGGCGAATCCCATGGGGCCACGGCAATAACTGTAACGTCCATGCGGGGTGATGAAAGTTGTGAGTGGTCGGTCTTCTTCGGCAAGCTCTATCTGCCAGTATCCACACAGGGCATCCATCGTCGTGAAGAAGCGCGCCTTCGGGTTCACACTGCGTATAGCTGCAAAGGGCGTGGGAGAAGGGTACGCAGGACGAGACACCTGGCTGTTGAGCTTGGAGAGGTCAGTGGTGATCCGAACACCACCTTTAGGTTTTGCGACGACAACCATCGGGTGACACCATGGAGACGGTTCATCGCCGGTTGGTGCAATAATTTCTTGGGCGACCATGGAGTCCAGCTCGTTTTTGACCGCCTCGCGGAAGGCCAGGGGAACCAGTCGAGGGGTGTAAATAGCGAAGGGCTTCGCGTCGTCCCTCAGGTGGATCCTCATGGGGGGACCTACCATCTTCTTGAGAGGCTTGGATTCCAGAGCGGACTTGGTCGCCAGAACGTCGCTGAATTCCTTCAGGAAGTACTTCCGAGCATCCGAAGGAGAGGTGTCACTGGCAAGAGGCAGGGGTAGGGCAGCAGCAGGATCGTTGCTGCTCCCTTTTTGCACCCTGTTGGCGTGTTTTACCTCAAGAATAGGTTTGGGGAAGTCCTGGGAGATGATGGCCAACTCTTGACAATGTCTGTAGGACAGCAAAGGAGTCGGGACACCGTTATGCACATCAATCCAGGCTTGACACGACCTGTTGCCAAAGGTGACTTGTGCTTGGAGTGAACTCAGGGCCGGGGTCATCTGTGAACCATCTGC
>NW_024756540.1:0-11058 GCF_018991925.1 Homarus americanus | reverse complement strand
TATAGGTCCCTGTCATGGCTACAGGTCCTTGTCATGGCTATAGGTCCCTGTCAAGGCTATAGGTCCCTGTCATGGCTATAGGTCCCTCTCAAGGCTATAGGTCCCTGTCAAGGCTATAGGTCCCTGTCATGGCTATAGGTCCTTGTCATGGCTAATAGGTCCCTGTCAAGGCTATAGGTCCCTCTCAAGGCTATAGGTCCCTGTCAAGGCTATAGGTCCCTGTCAAGGCTATAGGTCCCTGTCATGGCTATAGGTCCTTGTCATGGCTAATAGGTCCTTTTGTTGGTCAGGTAAACATTTAGGACCATTTGGGGATACAGGAGGTCAGGCGCCGCCATCTTGTTGACGTCCCGGGTCACGACATGGCCGGCCGCCCACAGTGCCACAACACGGAGGAGGGCGGCGGCAGTCATGGCACTCATCACCCATGGCCAGTGATTAAGCCTGTAATTGTTGGTTATCATTACAGCATTAATTAACCCTTATCACTAATTAAAATTAATAAATATTCAGAAAACAAAAAAATCGACATTTCTTTAGTTCTACAGTCATGGCTCCCTACTGTCTGCTTATTACACATCATTATTATTATTGATCATATTACACCCTGTTGGTTATGTGTGATCAGAGACTTTTTACCTTGTGGTCAGTAGTACAAGTTGACCTCATATGACCCAGTAAACACAGTCACGCGATTTATCAAGCAAGCAAGACCGACACAGAGGAAATACATTTGTTAAAAGTGATTATTTCTATGGCGTAAAGATAAATATTTTACAGAAATTAATATCAAAACTTGTTCCACTTACCTGTGTGACAACAATGAACGACAGTATTAAGTAGTGACTATGAGACCTGTATGAGAAGTTTACTTGTGTTGTAGGACTATTACAGTGGCTGGTTATATGTTGTTAAGTAGACTAAGGTTGTTAGGGGTCACAACAAGACGATTACAACACTTGATGAAAGGTTTAAGTTGTTGCTGTGTGGTCCGCCATCTCTTCTGTGATTGGCTGAATGATCTGACAGAATCTAATAGGTCCTGACGTGATTAAGGACAAAAAGGAAAATTCTTAGTAAACACAAAAAAATGACGTCATCATAGCGAGGTAAACAATGATTCCGTGAGAAATTTATATATTATTATCGTAGACCTGTGTGTGTGTTGTAGCAGGTATTAATTAACACAGGTGAATATGGTATTAATTAACACAGGTAGATAAGGTAAAGGTGATACATCCTTGATAATATTAACTTACTCTTCCACTAGTACATGTGTCCTTATTGCCCTCATTATCTTCATTTGGTTGTTATTGAGGAGTTAATTAAGGTAGTTGAGCTCACCTTGCTGACGTCTTACACCTTGCTGACGTCTTACACCTTGCTGACGTCTTTCACCTTACTGACGTCTAACACCTTGCTGACGTCTTAATTATCAGCTGACAGTCGAGATCAGGTATGTTGTTGTGACAGATATACTAACATTAACAGAAGAATAGACACATATTATCAATGATTGATCTGAATGGTTATATACAATCACAATACACCTGTAAGTTCGATCTAATTTACCTTACCTGATTGATTTACAAGAGTTACCTTATGGCCGATCAGTTTGACGTCAGTAGTGGGGAAATTTCTTGAATCAATTATAGCAGATAGCATCCGATCGCATCTAGAGAAAAGCAAATTAATCTACGACTCTCAACATGGGTTTACAAAGGGAAAATCTTGTCTAACAAATCTGCTAACGTTTTTTAGGAAAGTCTTCGAGGTAGTAGATAATGACGAAAATTACGATGTTATTTACTTAGACTTTAGCAAAGCATTTGACAGAGTACCGCATCAGAGGCTTCTGAGAAAAATTATGCCTGCGGTATCGAGGGAAAGTTTTAAATTGGATAAACCATGGCTCACATCGATAAAACGTAAGAGGGTCAGCGAGATGGTGTTAAATCTGAGGGGGCCGTAACCAGTGGGGTTCTCTAGGGTCAGCATTTATAGGCCCACTCTGTTCATAATCTACATAAACGATTTAGATACTGGGATCAGCAGTGACATAAGCAAGTTTGCGGATGACACCAAAATAGGGCGGCAAATTAATTCAGGGCAGGATGCAAATGCATTGCAAGAGGATCTAAATACACTGCAGGGGTGGTCTGAAAAATGGCAAATGAAATTCAACACCAGCAAGTGCAGCGTACTTAATATTGGAAGAACAAATACTTATATATAATGTATACAGCCTTAACAACATCAACCTAGAGAAGTCGGCTTGTGAAAGTGACCTAGGGGTACTTGTAAGCCCGGACCTACGGCCTAGAAAACAGTGCGTTAATGTTCGAAATAAGGCACACAGAGTATTGGGTTTTATATCTAGAAGTGTAAGTAACAAGAGTGCAGAGGTCTTATTGCAACTATATCTTGCGCTAGTTAGGCCACACCTCGATTATGCGGTTCAGTTCTGGTGCCCCTATTATAGAATGGATATAAATTCACTGGAGTCGTTGCAGCGAAGAATGACAAAAATGATTCCGGGACTTAGACACCTTCCATATCAGGATAGGTTAAAGAAACTTAACTTGCATTCCCTAGAGAGACGAAGAGTGCGGGGAGATATGATAGAAGTATTTAAGTGGGTGAAAGGAATCAATAAAGGGGATATAGATAAAGTTCTTATAATATCCGAGCAGGATAGGACTCTGAGCAACGGATTCAAGTTGGATAAGTTTAGGTTTAGGAGGGAGATAGGAAGAAACTGGTTCACAAATAGGGTGGTGGACGAGTGGAACAAGCTTAGCAACTTTGTAGTAAGTGCGGGAACTCTGGAAAGTTTCAAAAGGAGGCTAGATAGATTCATGGATGATAGAGAGTGGTAGTAACTCTCGACAGGAGCTGCCATGCACAGGCCAACCGGCCTACTGCAGACTCCTTATTTTCTTATGTTCTTATGTTCTTATGGACGAGTGGAACAAGCTTAGCAACTTTGTAGTAAGTGCGGGAACTCTGGAAAGTTTCAAAAGGAGGCTAGATAGATACATGGATGATAGAGAGTGGTAGTAACTCTCGACAGGAGCTGCCATGCACAGGCCAACCGGCCTATTGCAGACTCCTTATTTTCTTATGTTCTTATTACAGGTAGCCATGATGGGGTATAGAGGTCAAATGGCCCATGTAAGATATAACCCTCTGTTGTTTTTAATAGTCTTGGCCAATATTGACCTCAGGTTCATGGTTTCAATTGATAGAATTTTTTTCCATAGGTCTACCAGCCTCTGTATTACAACTTGGCGAGCTCGAGACATGGAAACGTAACCTGGATTTATTACGTTTTGAGACTTGAAGACGTAACCCGGATTTAGTACTTCTTTTATTTTGCTTCTGTATTTTAAAAGTCTTATTGATAATCGTCCTGTTGTGTTTTGTCAGGAGAATATCTCTTATCTCTTAGGAGAATTACACTGCATCTCTCTCTCTCTCTCTCTCTCTCTCTCTCAGGAAAATAAGACTATTTCTCTCTCTCGGGAAAAATCATCTCATACTTATTCACTTACTCTTACGTGACTGATGGTAGAGTTACATTAGGTATTTCACAAATCCTACGAATCCAGACGATTTTGGGTGGGTAAATGGGACCCAAGGTGTGTGTGTAGGCGCTAGTGATGAAAGAAATTGGAAAATAGAAGGACCTATGTGAATGTAAAGACGCTGGGGATGAAAGAAGTTGAAGAAATGATAACTTGCGTATTGTGAGTTATTAAACAAATCACATCTACTCGAGGTGATGAATGAAAAAGAAAATACTTACAGATTAAATAATATCGACTGAGTTATATTGAAAGGTAAATTAATATCTTGGGGTGATTATTATGAGCCTGTATGATAGTTGAAGCTTGTTGTCTTGACGAAACTTTTGTCTTGGTTGAAGCTTGTTGTCTTGATGAAGCTTTTGTCTTAGTTGAAGCTTGTTGTCTTGATGAAGCTTTTGTCTTGGTTGAAGCTTGTTGTCTTGATGAAGCTTTTGTCTTAGTTGAAGCTTGGTGTCTTGATGAAACTTTTGTCTTAGTTGAAGCTTGGTGTCTTGATGAAGCTTTTGTCTTAGTTGAAGCTTGTTGTCTTGATGAAGCTTTTGTCTTAGTTGAAGCTTGTTGTCTTGATGAAGCTTTTGTCTTGGTTGAAGCTTGTTGTCTTGATGAAGCTTTTGTCTTAGTTGAAGCTTGTTGTCTTGACGAAGCTTTTGTCTTAGTTGAAGCTTGTTGTCTTGATGAAACTTTTGTCTTAGTTGAAGCTTGGTGTCGTGATGAAGCTTTTGTCTTAGTTGAAGCTTGTTGTCTTGATGAAGCTTTTGTCTTAGTTGAAGCTTGTTGTCTTGATGAAGCTTTTGTCTTGGTTGAAGCTTGTTGTCTTGATGAAGCTTTTGTCTTAGTTGAAGCTTGGTGTCTTGATGAAACTTTTGTCTTAGTTGAAGCTTGGTGTCTTGATGAAGCTTTTGTCTTAGTTGAAGCTTGTTGTCTTGATGAAGCTTTTGTCTTAGTTGAAGCTTGTTGTCTTGATGAAGCTTTTGTCTTGGTTGAAGCTTGTTGTCTTGATGGAGCTTTTGTCTTGGTTGAAGCTTGTTATCTTGATTGGCGTGAGGTGATTGGTTGATGATTTATCTTCTTGGTAGTTATCTTGAAGACGATGGACGAATTACTTCACCTGTGTGTGTGTGTGACTGCAGGATGATATTAATACTCTTCTTTCTTCTATGTCACCAGGTATTTGCAACTTACCAAAATTTCCACTAGTATGGTGTAGAGGGCACTGAAAGTGTGCCTGGCCATCACACCCCGGTTCAGACACTGAAGGTGCTCGGCCTTCACACCTCTATTCATGGTACTGAAGCAAGTGCCTGGCCCTCACACTCCGGGGTCATGTATTCTGGAGGGCACCTGGCCCCCACACCTCGGGACATGTCACGAAAGGTTGCCCGGCCATCACACCCCGGGTCATGTCACTGAAGGGTGCTCAGCCTCGCCACCCCGGGTCATGTCATCACTGAAGGAGACCGGCCGTCACACCCCGGGTCATGTCACTGAATTGGTGTCCGGCCCTCACACCTCGGGCTATGGTGCTGGAGGGGTGCCCCGCCCTCACAGCCCGGGTCATTGTGCTGAAGGGGTGCCCTTCCCTCACACCCCGATTCATGGCACTGAAAGGGTGCCCGGCCCTCACACCCCGGGTCAGGGCACTGAAGGAATGCCCGGCCCTTACACCCCGTGTCATGTGAAGGGGTGCCCGGCCCTCACACCCCGGATCATAACACTGTACGGGTGCCCTGCCCTCACAACCCGTTTCATGGAATTTAAGGGGTGCCCGACACTCACACCCCGGTTCATGGCACTGATGGGGTGCCCGGCCTTCACACACCGGGTCATGGTGCTGGAGGGGTGCCCGACCCTGACACCCCGGGTCATGGGGGTTGAAGTGGTTCCTAGCCCTCACACCCTGTCCGCGGTGCTGGAGGGGTCCCCGGCCCTCACACCCCGGGTCATGTCACTAAAGGGGTGACCGGCCCTCACTCCCTGGGTCATGTCACTAAAGGGGTGCAGGGCCCTCACACCCCGGGTCATGGCACTGATGGGGTGCCCGGCCCTCCTAAACCGGGTCAGGGCACTGATGGGGTGCACGCCCCTCACACCCCGAGTCATGGTGCTGAAGAGGTGCCCGGCCCTCACACCCCGGGTCATGTGAAGGGGTGCCCGGCCCTCACACCACTGTTCATGGAACTGAAGGGGTGCCCGGCCCTCACACCCCGGGTCATGGTGCTGGAGGGGTGGCCGAGCGTGACACCCCGGGTCATGTGAAGGGTTGCCCCGCCCTCGCACCCTGGTTCAAAGCACTGTATGGGTGCCCAGCACTCACACCCTCCTGCACTTAAGGTGCCCGGCCCTCACACCCCGGGTCATGTGAAGGGGTGCCCGAACACACACCCCGGGTCATGTGAAGGGGTTCACTGCTTTCACACCCCGGTTCACAGCACTGTAGGGGTGCCCGAATATCACACCCCGTTTCATGGCACTGAAAGGGTGCCCTGCCCTCACACCCCTGTTCATGGCACTGAAGGGGTGCCCGGCCCTCACACCCCGGGTCATGTCACTGAAGGAGTGACCGGCCCTCAAACCCAGGTTCATGGCACTGAAGGGGTGCCCGGCCCTCACACCCTGGGGCATGGTGCTGGAGGGGTGCCCGGCCCTCACACCCCGGGTCATGTCACTGAAGGGGTTCCTGGCCGTCACACCCTGGGTCATGTCACTGAATGGGTGTCTGGCCCTCACACCCCGGGCCATGGTGCTGAAGGGGTGCCCGGCACTCACACCCCGTTTCATGGCATTTAAAGGGTGCCCGGCCCTCACACTCCGGGTCATGGGGCTGGAGGGGTGCCCGGCCCTCGCACCCCGGGTCATGTCCCTAAAAAGGTTCCCGGCCCTCACACCCCGGGTCATGTCACTGAAGGAGTGACCGGCCCTCACACCCAGGTTCATGGCACTGAAGGGGTGCCCGGCCCTCACACGCCGGGTTATGTCACTGAAGGTCTGCCCGTTCGTCACAGCCCGGGTCTTGTCACTGAATGGGTGTCCGGCCCTCACACCCCGGACCATGGTGCTGGAGGGGTGCCCGACCCTCACACCCCGGGCCAATGTGCTGATGGGGTGCCCGGCCCTCACACCCCGATTCATGGCACTGAAATCGAGCCAGGACCTCACACCCCATTCATGGCACTGAAACGAGCCAGCCCCAACACCCCGGTCATAGTGCGCTGAAGCGTGCCCGGCCCTCACACCCCGATTCACGGCACTGAAGGGGTGCCTGACCACACCCCGGGTCATGGTGCTGATGGGGTGCCTGGCCCTCACACCCTGATTGATGGCACTGAAATCGAGAGCCAGGACCACACCACGATTCATGGCACTGAAATCGAGCCAAGCCCCAACACCTCAACAGGCGGAAGTGCCGCCTCACACCCCGGGATTCACGGCACTGAAGGGTGCCCGACCCCTCACACCCCACGTCATGTGAAGGGTGCCCGGCCCTCACACCCCGATTCATTGCACTAAAGGGGTGCCCGACCATCACACCCCGCGTCATGTGAAGGGGTGCCGGGCCCTCACACCCCTGTTTGGTGCACTATAGGGGTGCCCGGCCCTCACACCCCGGGGCATGGTGCTGGAGGGGTGCCCGGCCCTCACACCCCGGGTTATATCACTGAAGGTCTGCCCGTTCGTCACAGCCCGGGTCTTGTCACTGAATGGGTGTCCGGCCCTCACACCCCGGGTCATGGTGCTGGAGGGGTGCTCGGCCCTCACACCTCGGGTCATGTCACTGAAGGGGAGACCGGCCGTCACACCCCGGGTCATGTCACTGAATTGGTGTACGGCCCTCAAACCTCGGGCTATGGTGCTGGAGGGGTGCCCCGCCCTCACAGCCTGGGTCATTGTGCTTTAGGGGTGCCCGGCCCTCACACCCCGATTCATGGCACTGAAAGGGTGCCCGGCCCTCACACCCCGGGTCAGGGCACTGAAGGGGTGCCTGGCCCTTACACCCCGGGTCATGTGAAAGGGTGCCCAGCCCTCACACCCCGGTTCACAACACTGTAGGGGTGCTCTGCCCTCGCAATCCGTTTCATGGCATTTAAGGGGTGACCGACCCTCACACCCCGGTTCATGGCACTGATGGGGTGCCCGGCCCTCACACACCGGGTCATGGTGCTGGAGGGGTGCCTGACCCTGACACCCCGGGTCATGTGAAGGGGTGCCCGGCCCTCACACCCCGAGTCATGGTGCTGAAGGGGTGCCCGGAACTCACACTCCGGGTCATGTGAACGGGAGCCCGGCCCTCACACCCCGGGTCATGTGAAGGGGAACCCGGCCCTCACACCCCGGTTCACAGCTCTGTAGGGGTGCCGGCCTTCACACCACGCTTCATGGTACTGAAAGGGTGCCCAGCCCTCACATCCCTGTTCATGGCACTGAAGGGGTGCCCAGCCCTCACACCACTGTTCATGGTACTGAAGGGGGACCCGGCCCTCACACTCCGGGTCATGGTGCTGGAAAATCCCCGGCCCTCACACCCCGGGTCATGTCACTAAAGGGGTGACCGGCCCTCACTCCCTGGGTCATGTCACTGAAGAGGTGCAGGGCCCTCACACCCCGGGTCATGGCACTGATGGGGTGCCCGGCCCTCCTAAACCGGGTCAGGGCACTGATGAGGTGCACGCCCCTCACACCCCGAGTCATGGTGCTGAAGAGGTGCCCGGCCCTCACACCCCTGGGTCATGTGAAGGTGGGCCCGGCCCTCACACCCCGGGTCATGTGAAGGGGTGCCCGGAGTCCACACCCAGGTTCACATCACTGTAGGAGTGCTCCGGCCTCACACCCCTGCTCTCATGGCACTGAGGTGCCCGGCCTCACGCCCCCTGTCCATGGCACTGAAGGGAGCCCGGCACTCACACCCCTGGGTCATGGCACTGATGGGGGTGCCCGGCCCTCACACCCGGTTCGCGGCACTACTGGGGTGCCTGGCCTCAAGCACCCTGAGTCATGGTGCTAATGGGGGTGCCTGGCCCTCACACCCCTGAGTCATGGTGCTGAAGGGGTGCCCCGCCTCACACCCGGGTCATGTGAACTGGTGCCCGGCCCTACACCCCGGCTCAGCACTGAAGGGGTGCCTGGCCTTCAAACCCGTTTCATGACACTGAAACGGTGCTCCTCGGCCCTCACATCCCGGTTCTTGGCACTGAAGGGGTGCCAGGCCCTCACACCACTGTTCATGGCACTGAAGGGGTGCCCGGCCCTCACACTCCGGGTCATAGTGCTGGAGGGGTCCCCGGCCCTCACACCACGGGTCATGTCACTGATGGGGTGCCCGGCCCTTACAAACCGGTTCAGGGCACTGATGGGGTGCCCACCCCTCACACCCCGGTGTCATGTGAACGGGTGCCCGGCCCTCACACCCCGGGTCATGTGAAGGGGAGCCCGGCTCTCACACCCCGGTTCACAGCAGTGTAGGGGTGCCCGGCCTTCACACCCCGTTTCATTGCACTGAAAGGGTGCCCGGCCCTCACACCCCGGTTCATGGCACTGAAGGGGAGCCCGGCCCTCACACCCCTGTTCATGGCACTGACGGGGTGCCCGGCCCTCAAACCCCGGGTCATGTCACTGAAGGGGCTCCTGGCAGTCACACCCCGGGTCAAGTCACTGAATGGGTGTCCGGCCCTCACACCCCGGGCCATGGTGCTGAAGGGGTGTCCGGCACTCACACCCCGTTTCATGGCACTTAAGGGGTGCCCGGCCCTCACACCCAGGTTCATGGCATTGAAGGGGTGCCCGGCCCTCACACCCCGGGGCATGGTGCTGGAGGGTGCCCGGCCCTCACACCCCGGGTTATGTCACTGAAGGTCTGCCCGTTCGTCACAGCCCGGGTCTTGTCACTGAATGGGTGTCCGGCCCTCACACCCCGGGTCATGGTGCTGGAGGGGTGCCCGGCCCTCACACCCCGGGTCATGGTGCTGATGGGGTGCCCGGCCCTTACACCCCGATTTATGGCACCGAAATCGAGCCAGGCCCTCAAACCCCGATTCATGGCACTGAAATCGACCCAAGCCCCAACACACCGGGTCATGGTGCTGAAGGGGTGCCCAGCCCTCACACCCTGATTCATGGCACTGAAGGGGTGCCCGACCCTCACACCCCGCGTCATGTGAACGGGTGCCCGGCCCTCACACCCCGGTTCGCAGCACTTTATGGGTGCCTGGCCCTCACACCCTGTTTCATGGCACTGAAAGGGTGCCCGGCCCTCACACCCAGGGTCATAGGGTTGATGGGGTGCCCGGCCTCACACCACGATTCATGGCACTGAAATCGAGCCAAGCCCCAACACCCCGGGTCATGGTGCTGAAGGGGTGCGCGGCCCTCACACCCCGATTACCGGCACTGAAGGGGTGCCCGACCCTCACACCCCGCGTCATGTGAAGGGGTGCCCAGCCCTCACACCCCGTTTCGCAGTACTGTAGGGGTGCCCGGCTCTCTCACCCTGTTTCATGGCACTGAAAGTGTGCCTGGCCATCACACCCCGGTTCAGGACACTGAAGGGGTGCCCGGCCTTCACACCCCTATTCATGGTACTGAAGGGGTGCCCGGCCCTCACACTCCGGGTCATGGTTCTGGAGGGGTACCCGGCCCTCACACCTCGGGACATGTCACTGAAAGGGTGCCCGGCCATCACACCCCGGGTCATGTCACTGAAGGGGTGCCCAGCCCTCACACCCCGGGTCATTTCACTGAAGGGGAGACCGGCCGTCACACCCCGGGTCATGTCACTGAATTGGTGTCCGGCCCTCACACCTCGGGCTATGGTGCTGGAGGGGTGCCCCGCCCTCACAGCCCGGGTCATTGTGCTGAAGGGGTGCCGTGCCCTCACACCCCGATTCATGGCACTGAAAGGGTGCCCGGCCCTCACACCCTGGGTCAGGGCACTGAAGGAGTGCCCGGCCCTTACACCCCGTGTCATGTGAAGGGGTGCCCGGCCCTCACACCCCGGATCATAACAGTGTAGGGGTGCCCTGCCCTCACAACCCGTTTCATTGAATTTAAGGGGTGCCCGACCCTCACACCCCTGTTCATGGCACCATAGTGCCTGCCCTCACACCCCGAGTCATGGTGTTGAAGGGGTGCCCGGCCCTCACACTCCGGGTCATGTGAACGGGAGCCCGGCCCTCACACCCCGGGTCATGTGAAGGGGAACCCGGCCCTCACACCCCGGTTCACAGCTCTGTAGGGGTGCCGGCCGTCACACCACGCTTCATGGTACTGAAAGGGTGCCCAGCCCTCACATCCCTGTTCATGGCACTAAAGGGGTGCCCGGCCCTCACACCACTGTTCATGGTACTGAAGGGGGACCCGGCCCTCACACTCCGGGTCATGGTGCTGGAAAATCCCCGGCCCTCACACCCCGGGTCATGTCACTAAAGGGGTGACGGGCCCTCACTCCCTGGGTCATGTCACTGAAGGGGTGCAGGGC